>NC_132983.1:8562500-8775000 GCF_047496725.1 Anoplolepis gracilipes
AAAAGGGAATTCTTCTATATCAGGTGATATGTGAGACACCTTAAAAATATTCAATAATTTGGACGAACATGGATAATCATAAAATTCAGAAACTTTCAAGAATCGACGACAAATTATAGAATAAAATTAATCTTTCAAACACAGAATATTTACAATCTGAACAATAATATCTCCTTGTATTGAAACACAATTGTCAGGTGAAAAAATCGTCAAAACGCATGTCGGTGTTTTCAATTTCTTGTATTGTAAAATCAAGTCAGTTTTATCTCTAAGTGTAGGTCCTTCAAAATGTTTTTGCTTAGGTTCTAATTTAGTTATTGGTAATTCAGTCTTTGAATAATTAAATAATTCAGATATACGTCTACAAAGTTGTGCATGAGGATTTGCAGATGATCTTACAAGTTTTTTTAATTTTCCCAAATAATTTTCAAAGGGAAAACAATTAATTGTGTTTAAATTACCAAGATTCCTTACATCTGTTACTAAATGAATTAAACTGTGAAGATTATATGTCACTTCTTCTTTCCCATAGGATTTTTCAAAATACTTTACAAAATTATACAAAACTTCTTTTGCAAAGTCAATATGTTCAAAAATATGATTATCGTTACACAGAATTGTAATACCAACATGAAACATTAAAAAATGATTGTAAAGTTGTTTAGGCAAAATATTTATTAAAGAAACTGGACCCACGTATAACAAGAATAATCTAAACTCATTTGCTTTCCAACGATTTAAGTCCGATATAGCTCTACATTTTCTAGGAAATTCATGTACTATATAAGAAGACAACAAAATTAATCTATCTGATAAATTATTAATAGCTTTTCCAGATAATTTAAATGAAGGTTTTCCCTTTGATACCCATAATATTAACAACTTTTTCATTATACCTAAATATACCAAATGCATGGGATCTAATGGAAATTGATTCACTAAATCTAAGTTTAAATTCAATAATGGAGACCTTCCTTTATGATGTTCCTCTTGTACTTGTTTAGTAAAAGTTTCTTTTGTTCTAAGTTGTCCACTTTTACATGGAAAAATCATTTTATTAATGTATTTCCCTTCAATATCGCATTTTTCACACCCATGCCTAGAATTATGACCTACACAACATTTTAGAAAAGCTCGTGCAGGAGCATCACATATCAGAGACCTGATTCTAATTTGAAATAATTTATGATCTATTTCAATACTATTCTTTAATATATCATCATTAAGCTCGTGTATTAGATCTTGTAAATAACAATCAAGAGGTTCTGGCTTTCCTTTGCCAGTAAATAAACCTACAATAAATGGTTTATTTAATGAAGTTAAACTTAATGATCTACAAAGAATTGGCCAGACAACTATGTTGTTACTTTTAAACAAGGGTAACCCATCAATATTAAAATCTAAATCAATAATTTTTGAGCATGATTCTTCCTTTAATAGGAGATATAACTGCTTACGCATACCAAAATAAGTAAATTTTCCACTTTGCAAATCAATTGAATTTGTAGTTTTTGGAGTGTATAACAAAGACCTTCCAGATAATGGTACAGATATATCATAATGAAATTGTCTTAGTAATGACAATAATTCATCTAATGCTGATAATGTAATATTATGTGTTAGGGCCCAGTTTCTCAATTTATTCAGAAAATCATCAGATAATGTTTCGTTTTCTGAAAAATCATGTTTTTCAGTGATATATAATTCTGGAAATATTTCAAAATCTAAATCTTGATCTGAACCTAGTTCTAAATGCGAATCAATGATTGAATGTGACATTGATGATTTTGTCTCATTATTTCTAAAATTTAAACTAAAACCTAAATCTTCATCTATATTTAAGTTTAGTTCTAAGTGTGAGTCAATGACTGAATGTGTTGTCGATTTTGTTTCATTCCAATTGAGTTCATTTAATAACTCATGTACTTGTTTTTGTATATTCCTTTTAGTTTGTTTTTTGCCAAGAAATTTAACTTCTTTTTCTTTATCCATATTTAAACAAGAATATTTTTTCTGTTCTTTTGTTTTTTAACAAGTATTTTATGTAAGTATTATATGTGCGACAAAGATATATTTACATATATATTTTCCTGAAAAAATGACAACTATTTAATTAAGAAATGAAAAACACAATATAATTTGATTCTTAATATATACTGATACAATAAAAAATGTTAGATTAATCAGATTATGATTTCACACAAATTGATATCTTCTTATTAATTGTAAAATATTATTTGTAGATGTGATATTTGACGTCTAATCTCATATCTTTTTTTAGTATTAATATTGTGTTATAAATATACATATATATACATATATACAGAACAGTAAACTATAAAATTATTAAACCAATATACAACTTACCTTATTCGTCGTAAAAAAGAGATATTCTTTATATCAATATTTTCGCCGGACCGGCGTTTTGATCAACCTAACCTTTGTTATGATCTATGCACGAGAATTGATTAACTTTATAGTACACATTACTAGTATTTTTCTATCCTTTCACTACTAGTTTCACTTTTGCAATATTCACAAGTCGTTTGTATAATATTCACAATAAAAGTTTTCTTGTTTGAACAGCAAATATATGCAATAACTCTGCGATCATTCCAAATAAATGGAATATAACCTTAATACTTTTTGTTAGTAAGACAATGGAAAGAGGAAGAGAAAGAGAGAAAGAGAGAGAGAGAAAGAGAGAGAGAGAATCACCCCGCTATTCATTCCGATATTCATAGTCCATTATTTTTATTTCAAGATCGTTTTAAGTATAATATCTTAAGATATGTTATTACGATTCTGTGATTGAATTACAACACATTATTATTAAGACGGTCTTCAATATAAAATCGGACTATGAATATGAATATCTAAAATTAAAAATACATTAATTTTTTTAATTCAAAATTATATGTATATATATACACACACACATATATATATATATATATATATATATATATATATAATTTTGAATTAAAACATTAATTTTTATTCTATTTAGGCCCGATATTGTACCAACATTATTTTGGATTTAAGTGCGACTTAAACATGTATCTATCTTTATTTTTCTTTCTAAATTAATAAAAACAGATATATATATATATATATATATATATATATATATATATATATATTTAAGTCTCGTTTAAAGCCAAAATAATGTTGATGCAATCAGGCCTTATAGAAACGTAAAAAATACGTTTCTTAAACTATGGTTTTAAAAATGTTTCTGTTGAAACGTTTCTTATTGGTGTTTGACGGTTAAAAAATATTGGATACGTTTAGAAAACGTTTATAAAACGAACCTGTGCTACCTGGGGATCGTTATATAAAACCATCAAAATTTTCTAATTATGAACAGGATGATAGACAATTTCTGTGTGACTTCTTAAATAAAAAAAAGAAACAAATTTTGAACAATTTCCCAATATTCCTATTAATACTATTTCCAAAAATATAAGTTTTACTAACGTAGAATTAAATATATTATATAATATAGCTGGCTACATTGTTAACAGCATTGCTAGAAGTAACAGTACAAAATGTGCAACTTGTTTAAATTCTGCAGGTTCAACAAACTATAATACAAATATTAAATATGCAGAATTCGTGCATTTAAAATGTTTCAGAAATAATACATTATTTTTTGTAACCACAGATGTTTTTAAATATTTTGTTGATATGGAAGTTGGTATTCGTCAATATTTGCCTCATTTAAATTCTGTTAAATGTAACTTAATTAGTTTTTTTATTGAAGAAATAAAAAATATTTCTTGTTCAAGTTTGAACAACTGTTATCAATTAAGTTTAAAAATTATAAAACATTTTATTTCATATAGAATTAAAATTTCTTGTATAAAAGGCCGATTAGTTAAATCAATATATAGTAGCAAAATGGCCATGCATACATTAATTCGTTAAGTTATCATTAAATATTGATTAAGTAACTTATGTTTATATTATATATATATATATATATATATATATATATATGTATTTTATATTATGTTATATTGAAATTTATATTGAAAATATTGAAAGAAATTTGTTACTTTTGCTTTATATTTTAATTTAGAAAATTAAAACAAATTTTTCAAATAATTTATAATATTTTCTTTTACTTTTCAAATTATTATGCTTCCGAATAACAATGGCGGAACAATATTTATTGGTTCCGCCATGATTTTACAAAATTTGTTTCGACCAATAGGAAGGAACACGAACGTGGCCAGACTCGATATTCTAGGGACTCTAGATTGAACTATAAATACCGATCTATAATACTTTTATGTCTATGGTCGGTGTAAACTAGACCTATATTTTTATGGGTGCGTTCCTTTTGGACGTTTACACGCTTAAAGCGTTTATAAGCATTGCTTACGCTGTTCCATTTGGAGTTATAAGCGCTTATAAACGCATTAATGACGTCACTGTGACGTCATAACTTGTGCTAACAAATGCTTATTTCATCGAGGTAGGGCAGCAAAAGCGTGAGCGCTTACAGCGCGTGAGCGTTCATATGGAACGCACATGTGGTATCGCATGGTGAACAGAAAAATGAATTTAAATTGTACATCGGTATATGATGGTAAAATCTTTTCTACGTAATTCTTTAAGTGTAATATTGCAGTTTTCTCGCGATACTTATTAAGAATTAAAAGACTGTTTTCTAGTTCTGTATTAAGTTTTAAAGAATCTCCATCGTCATCAAAGAATATTTCGAACATTATTACAATTAGCGAACACAAAAGAACAATCTGTTTTTTTACAATTTTTACATGCTCACGATGCTCATACACCCAAAAGGAACAACTTTCCCTTTGCAATTTTAAGCGCTTAAGGGTCGGCAGGTGATACAGGCAAACTCCGAATTGATATTGGAGACCTCGCGCGGTGACAACGCGAAACTCCGGTTTCAGTGTTACCAACGTTGAAAAACCAATTTCAGGTTCTATGTGTGGTGTATGTCCGTACACATACACACACCACTGAATTACTCACGCGGACGCACCGAAAGAGAGATACGGCCTGAAAATGCTTTTGGGCCTTCCGTAGCAGAAGGCAGTAATGTACCAAGACTAATAAGCATCCGCTTTTTATAAATTACATATATTCTTATGCACACATGTGCGTATATATATATAATTTGTACCTAATTATTATGTGTACGTTTACAAGGTCTGTCCAAAAGAAACAGGACTTTATAAAAATAGCGGTTTCTGGTGGCGCACATGCATTGGAAAGATACATCCTTCATTGACATTCTCTCAAATTTTCATAACATTTGGTTTATTAGAAGCCGAGATTTTGGGTTCAAAGTAACAGTACCTTTTTAGCATCGATCGAAACATGAGTCTTGAACAAAGAGCAAACATTAAGTTCTGTTTTAAACTTGGTAAAACTTTTACCGAAACGTTTCAATTAATGAAATAAGTTTATCGTGACAATTGTTTATCCCGTAGCAATGTTCAGGAGTGGTTTAAACGTTTTCAAGAGGGTCGTGAAGACTTGTGTGACGACGAAAAGTCGGGCCGGCCAAAATCGGCCGTGATCGATAAAAACATTGAAATTGTGCGTGATTTCATATCAAACAATGTTGATTTGTTTTTACGATTCTGAGGGAATTATCCACCGAGAATTCATCCCACCCGGCCAAACGGTTAATGCTATGTTTTATCTTGATATTATGAAGCGTTTATTGTCGCGTATTCGTCGTGTACGACCACAATACCGTGAAAAAGGGAGTTGGCGCCTTTTGCACGATAATGCGCAGTCTCATCGCTCGACACTTATCACCGATTTTTTGACCAAAAATGGCATTTTAACCATCAACCACTCGCCATATTCGCCTGATTTGGTTCCTTGTGATTTTTAGTCTGTTTGGAAAACTTCTTTTGCCGATGAAAGGACAACGCTATGTGGACATTGAAGCCATCCAAAAGGCGTCGACCGGCATTCTCAAGAACATTCCGAAGAATGACCTAAAACACTCATTCGAAATGCTTATTGACCGTGCAAAACGCTGTATTGACGCAGAAGGAGACTATTTTGAATGAAATAAAATCACCTTTTCGGATGAAGGAGTGGGTCCATTGGTAATGTTACGTCCTGTCGGCTCCACGTTTTTCCTCCCACGAAATGAATAATAATCGTCCGATCGGTCACAAAAAACGGGTTGCGCAATAGAAAAGAACCGTTATTATCAAATAATGTTTAGACCTACTAAAAACGATATCTAAACAAATACCGGAAGGGATCAATAACGAAATCCTCTAAACAACGAAACAGACAAACACAGCTGCATAATCTTAAGAAAGAAACAAATAATGCCGCTACGCACTGTCGGCTCCACGTTTTTCCTCCCACCAAAATGAAGCAATAATCGTCCGACTAATCATAAAAAGGATCGCGCGACGAAAAATATTTTAAAACATTGAAAACGATGTCAAAAGAAACGACCGGAAAGGACCGATAGTGAGATCCTCTAAATGAATAAACCGACAAACACAGCTACATAATCTTAAGAAAGAAACAAATAACGCCGCTACGCACTGTCGGCTCCACGTCATTACCTCTTATAAAGATAAAGCAATAATTACCCGACCAGTCATAAGAGGGCCGCGGAACGAAAAAATATTTTAAACATTGAAATCGATGTTCAAAGAAATGACCGAAAAGGATCGATAGCGAGATCCCCTAAATAAATAAATGGATAAAAACAGCTGCATAATCCCAGGAGATAACCAAATGAAGAATCTCCAAATTTCCTAAGAGGCCGTACAGAGCCCACCAATCAGCAACAATCAAAAATAAGGAAGAGAAGGATCTCACCAAACGACAGCTTTTTACACGTCAAAATCTCAAAAATACTCCCGCCCAAATTGTTAACACGCCCTCAAAGTTTAATATAAAAAGGGAAGACTCGCGCATTACAGACACACCAAAAAATTCAAATCAGTCGATAGTACAACGTTAGATTCATTCGGCACAGTTACTCCCGCTCATTCCTATTTTCGGTCGTTCGCTGACAAGGAATTCGTTTCACATATCGGGAGTTCTGATCAAGTTTTGAAAATTATTAGAGTCAGTGCCCAACAACGACCTGCCGAACAAGAGCCACAACTGGGCCACGACCTGACCAGCAGCTAAAAACGCAACAAATCTGCCTAAGTAGTAAGTCCATTTTCCTTCTCTTTCACCGCCGTTCTTTTCTCTTTATTCAACCCTGTTCTTTTATTAAGTGCCTAAAATCGCGCCGACCCGCCGATTCTCGCGAGCCAACCGAGACCATAGATCGGACGACACAACCGTGTGCGAAATCGCGCCGTAACACATATTACATTTTCGTAAATCTATTATTTTTTTTTCTTATTATAAACCATTGTAACAAATACCAACCAGAATAAAATCTTTAGAATCGCACTCGTTCCCCTTCTTTTCTGGTTGATGACTTCCGTACTTATGTAACACCCGCGACCCACACACACAAACACACACACACTCATACAAATAATTTTAAAGCCGATATCAATTAAGATTATATGTATAACGTTAGGAATTAATTGAATAAATGTTAAATTACATATTAAATAATCGGTAAATTTATTTAACTCCCTCACTCCTTCCACGCGAAAGATCACACAAGGTCCCGTCCCGCATAAAAGAGATTCGATTCTCTTACCAAAAAGGGACCACCGAGAGAGCGTTCGCATAACAGAATAACAACGACACCCGTCGTTTACCTGTTTGCTAACCTGCAGCTCGCTTGACCGAGTCACTCGTCGATAAGACTTTTGACATCGGAACAGTTCTTGTTACGCCCTTCCTCTGACCCATCCTCTCTATGGACGTAACAGTAGAAATTGAAGGTGTGATGGATTGCTTCGTGTATAAGGACATACTTGACAAGCAAATGCTTCCTTACGCGAAGGATAATATGCCTCATGGATGGATCTTCCAACATGATAGAGATCCAAAACATGCTTTAAAGATCGTATCACAGTATTTGTCTGCAAAAAAAGTGCGAGTTTTGGAATGGCCTGCTCAGTCTCCGGATTTAAATCCTATTGAGCATCTTTGAGATGAACTTGGTCGCCGAGTAGCCAACAAGAAACATTCGAATAAATGGGTTTTATTCAACACTTTAAGTGAAGAATGGAAAAAAATCCCTCGAGACTTAATCACCCGTTTAATTGAGTCAATGCCACGTCGTTGCGCAGCAGTCATTATTTCTAAAGGGATGGCTACTAAATATTAAATATTACTATTGTTTTTTTTTAGTATTTTCTAGTGATTTAGTTGATTTTTGTGATTTGAAGTAACTTGAAGTTCCTGGCCCGATATTTATGATCATGCGTCTTTTGTATTATGTTAAATAAAAAAATTATTGTAATTGTTACTCTAGCATTATCAACGCTTATTCATAGTAAAATATGTTATTCTATGTATAATTAATCTTTTTTTTAATTCATTTTTCTTATACCCAAAATATGGAAAAAAATCTGCTTGGCCCGAAACTTTTGATCGCCACTGTATGTTACTTTTATATAAATAAATAATTATATGTAAATAAATATAATTATTTTTTTACAGCAATACCCCAACGTACGTATTGGCCGAGCACGGGCCAGCCGGCCCCCTGCCGGTCAACCACGTGCCGCCCGGCTACCTGCCGGTCAACCACGTGCCGCCTGGCTACTTGCCGATGAACCACGTGCCGCCCGGCTTCCTGCCGGCCGACCACATGCCGACTGGCCTCCTGCCGAGCGACTACGTGCCGCCGCCCACCTACATGCCTGGTCCCTTGGCTCCTGCCTGCATTTTTTTAATGCAGAGACCGCAAACTGTGAGTATTTTACTTTTATATATGATATTTTTATGTGATTTCTATTACACAACATATTTCTCTCTTTGTTCTATATATAATAAATATAAAATATTTATATATGTATATAAATATATGTATATAAATATGTATATAAATATATGTAAAATATATATATATTTAATTATTATAAATAATTTCTTATTATCTTTATAAAAGAGTATAATTATTTTGTGTGTGTGTGTGTGTGTGTGTGTGTGTATATATATATATATATAATTATACTCTTTTATAAAAATAATAAGAAATTATATATAATACAAAAGAGTATGCAATATTACACAGCTTATATAATAATATGCTTCCTTATTTATAATAGTTATAATATAATATAATATAACAGCTATAATAGTTATAATAAAATATAAACTTCACAAAACAGAAAAAGAAAGAATTTTTTTCATGTTATATAATTACTTCTTATAAATTAAAATAATTATAAAATTATATTTTTAGTTTTCTCAAGCGGAAAGACGCCGGCGTTATCGCCAAAGACGCCACGAACGGCGTCAGGCAGCGGCAGCAGCAGCAGCAGCACCGGGACCAATGCCAGCACCAGGACCCATACCAGTACCGGGACCGATACCGGCACCGGCACGAGCACCGGCACGAGCACCGGCACGAGCACCGGCACGAGCACCGGCACGAGCACCGGCACGAGCACCGGCACGAGCACCGGCACGAGCACCGGCACGAGCACCGGCACGAGCACCGGCACGAGCACCGGCACGAGCACCGGCACGAGCACCGGCACGAGCACCGGCACGAGCACCGGCACGAGCACCGGCACGAGCACCGGCACGAGCACCGGCACGAGCACCGGCACGAGCACCGGCACGAGCACCGGCACGAGCACCGGCACGAGCACCGGCACGAGCACCGGCACGAGCACCGGCACGAGCACCGGCACGAGCACCGGCACGAGCACCGGCACGAGCACCGGCACGAGCACCGGCACGAGCACCGGCACGAGCACCGGCACGAGCACCGGCACGAGCACCGGCACGAGCACCGGCACGAGCACCGGCACGAGCACCGGCACGAGCACCGGCACGAGCACCGGCACGAGCACCGGCACGAGCACCGGCACGAGCACCGGCACGAGCACCGGCACGAGCACCGGCACGAGCACCGGCACGAGCACCGGCACGAGCACCGGCACGAGCACCGGCACGAGCACCGGCACGAGCACCGGCACGAGCACCGGCACGAGCACCGGCACGAGCACCGGCACGAGCACCGGCACGAGCACCGGCACGAGCACCGGCACGAGCACCGGCACGAGCACCGGCACGAGCACCGGCACGAGCACCGGCACGAGCACCGGCACGAGCACCGGCACGAGCACCGGCACGAGCACCGGCACGAGCACCGCCACGAGCACCGCCACGAGCACCGCCACGAGCACCGGCACCAGCACGGCACCGACACCGGCACCGACACCGACACCGACACCGACACCGGCACCGGCACGAGCATTGGCAGCAGCACCGGCTCCAGCTCCGGGTCCAGCAAGGTGGATTCCAAGGGGAAGAAGAGAGAGGATGAATCCTTCTTCTCGCGAAGTTATTATGAACTTTTTTCATTTTAAAACAAAAATAAAATAAATAAAAACAAAAATTATTATTATTTAATAAATAATATATAATATAATATTAATATATTTCTTAATTTATTTTATTTATTTTTCTATTATTTTATTTTATTTTATTTATTTCGATTGTATTCATAATTTTCTACAATAATTTATTTTAATTACTTTTATTTCACTTGATTTTTTAAATTTCAATTATAATTATTTCCAATTTTTTTTTTAATGTGGATGTGTGTGTGCGCGCGCGTGTATGTGTGTGTGTGCGTAGTATATTAATGTCATGCACTTTGTTAGTGTGCATATATACAAATATATTACATAAGCTGCTATCGTTTTGGCCGCTCGTACACTGCAAGCGTCATTCTATCTCTTTTTGACATATAGTGAGTAACAGAGATAAAATGACGTTTACAGCGTGCGAGCGCCCAAACGAACGCAGCCATATAAATAATACAAGAGAAACAGAGATGACGTATATTGTCTCTCCATCACGCGGTGCTGCCAACTCAATTTCTTACAATTAGCTGCACTTGCACCTTAGTTACAGATACAATATCCATATCGGTAATATTTTGCCTCGAAGAAGTTATATTTCTTTATAAAACGTGTTTTGCTATATTCCTTGTAAAGTTTATTACCCCGCTAAAGAGCCGGATTTTGCATTTTGGCTTTAAAAAAATTTATAATAATTACAATCGGTGCACATGATCTATACACTTCATTCACAATCAGTATACCTTATTCATGTCAACTTTATGAAATTTTATTTTAAGCCTTTTTTCCAAAAAATCGCTCTTTAGCGGGCTGCGAGCAATCCTCCTGAATAAGAATATCATTGTTAAATATGATTCTTTCTTAATTTATAGCCGAAATATCGTCGAAAAGAATTCGTAGTTCCGAAGTCTCCGCATGAGGTCTCCACCGTGTCGCCTACCGACCCTTAAGCAGCAAACGAAACGATTGAAAATAGCGCTTATAAGCGTGAGCGCTTACAGCGCGTGAGCGTTCATATGGAGCACACCCTATATATAATAAGATATATAGGTATATAAATCGGTTTTTCGAGTATCATCGTACAAAGGTAAAAGTAATTTTTGTTAGGCTAAAAATTTGCATTAATGTGGCTAAAAAGAAGAATACGAAGATTGGAAGTATGAATTATACGGAAAATTCAGATAAGCAGGTTATCATAGATGATCGACTGCAGCATTTTATTGAAACTGAGACGAAGAAGCAACAATTTCAAGTTAGTTTTGATTTTATTAGCGCAAATAAATTTATTGATAGATATTTTCTATTTATATTTAGTGTTCTTTATAAAAAATGATAACTATAAATATTTATTTTATTATATTATAATACTTTGGTTATATAATTTTATAATAAATGTTTGAACTTCAATAATATATATATACACTTGAGCATATTTATTAAACTTTATTTTTGGATTTATCTGTTATCTACAAACGATGATGATATTTATTGTATCATTTGCTTAAGAATAATGCATTACATCATATAATTTAATATGATATTTCAGGGATTGGTACATGAACTGACAGGTATCTGTTGGGAGACTTGTATGGATAAACCATCACCACGTCTAGAACCCAAAGTTCATAAGTGTCTTGTAAATTGTGTGGAAAGATTTATTGACACTACTAATTATATAACAAATAGAATAGAACGTATTGCGACCAATTTACAACCCGAGCCAGATAGTATAGAATGATTTCATTCTGAGAATGTATGAAACTTTATCATTTATAGGAAGTTTGTAATATATTTATATATTGGGTGTGTTAGATCTGTATTATAAACTGGTGATCATGTTTTCAAGCATTTGGGGATTTTTGAAACGCCACAAGCGTAAATTTGTAGTTGGAAGTATTGTCGTTAGTAGTGTCATTTTTTTGACACGTTATACGCACCGCAGGCTTCGAGAATGGCAAGATAACGAAATAAAAATGTTAATGGAAAAAACAAAGAAACGACAATATTATGAAAGCATAGAAAAAACGTGCAACCATATGATATTATCTCTTACTGCGACTTTAAGAAACTCCGTGATCAAAGAAAATGATACAGAGACTATTATAAATCAGCTTAGAGATGGTACTGTTGATAAGATAGCATCGTGGAATAAATTAAAAATATTAGCATTTACACGATCGGCCGTAATAATTTATTCTTACACAATGTTAGTTACATTTCTTCGAATACAGGTCACTTTAATTAGTGGACATATGTATAAAAATGCACAAAATGTGGACAATGGGATTATCGAAAATGAGGTACAAGCAAAGTATATGACACTTTCTAGCTATTTTATATATGAAAGCATTAAGAATTTGAGCAGTTTCATAAAGAGTAAAGTTGCCGATGTCACAGCTTCGCTGTCTCTGACAGAACAATTAACATTGAGAGATTTGGAACAAATTTATTGGGCACTTACATCTTCTGTATCTGCTGATAACTCAAAAGATCCTATCAAAAATTTTACACATTATATATTGGAAAAAAATACTGAGAGCAATGATACATCTATTTATGCAAAATTGATCGATCAGATGCTAGATGTATTGGAGAGTGAGGAAGTGCAAGATTTAATGCAGAAGAATGTCAGGAGTGGATTTGTTTTATTAATGGATCATATATCTGTACATTTCAACTCTTCTAAAACCGAAAGTGAACATGATGCAACATCACAGTTAAAAGAATCAAATATCAAAAATTCAAGTTCAGCACACTTGCAAAAAGCAACTACAAGTAATGGATCGAGTGAATTTGTAAATATTCATAAGACCACTATAGCTTTGGCCAAAATTATTCCCATTATAAATGGACAAGTTCCAGATAACTCGACACCAAAAGATATAGCGGCAGATTGGCTTCAACATCTGCTATTAAATAATGACTTTAAAATTCTTGGAGCAAATATTTACGAAGCATTTAGCTGTTCATAGAGTTACATTCAAATCAACATTATGAGAATCAGATGCAAAAATTATTTCATGATTGTATACATCACAAAAAATATATAAATTTTATATACTCTTGAGTTTTGTACAATATTATATTTAAGAGTATACACACAAGTATTTTGTGATACAGAGGAATACAGGGAAATTATGTCGTATATCTACAAATTAACACGAAATTATGGACTTTATTCCTTCATTTTACATAGCTAACACAAAATACTTCTATCACACACACACACACACACACACAGACATAAAATATATTGATTTTTTTTATTTCAAAATTATTGGGATCGAAATTTTCTCTTTTTAAAATTTTCCATCAGTTCCGTTATTTACAGCACATACAAATAAAAATATTTTGCGTTCTGTCTTTCATTCATTTTTTTCGTTGTAATGTAGTTGTAAGAAAAGTTTTAATTTAAGAGGAAAATTGAGTTAATAAAAATTAAGAATAAAGGGTAAATAAATATTAATACACTTGATAAGTTTTTTTACAATTTTATGAAGAAATACTTAAATATAAAGCAATTCGTTTTATTTAAAGTATATAGGAATTTATAATTAATTAAATGAGACACGAGTTATAATTACATAATAGCTAAAACTGTTTCAAATTACATAATGTCAATGTGTGACACTTATAAATACAATAATTAATATTATAGTATTGTAATAAAGTTCATTGTTTTCATTATGTATTATAAATTTTATTTTAGTGTCTTTACGAAACATTTAGCTGCATTTCATACAAAGGTCCTACATTTACATATCTTAAATAACATTGTATTTTAATTCTAGTTAAAATGACTTGCTTGCACTATGAAAAAATACAATGACAGATTAAAAATTATCAATAAGAATGTGATATTGAAAAAATTGCAAAGTTGATTTATTTCCATAACTTTTTGATAGACATGTTTTTTTCGGAGTCTTTCTGCATCACCTTTGCTACAGCCATCTCAAAATCTTCTTGAGTTACATGAACACGACGTTCTCTGAGAGCATACATACCAGCTTCCGTGCAAACACCCTATGATATAAATAATATATTGAAAAACACTTGTGCACATATATTTAAAATTTAAATTACTATTAGATTTTTTTAAAATTCTCTTTTTTGTTTTTATATAATAAAAAAACGACTCTATCTTAACATGTCTATTAATTAATTTATTAAATATTGATGTTTATATATTTTATTCACTATTAACTCTTATATTATTTAACAATTTCTATTAATAATTTCCTTTTAAGCACTTTTGGAATAAAATATATATCTAAGACAAAAAAACATCACAATTTACTTTGTGTTTTATTTTAATAATACACTAAACTTAAACATAAGTTAAATTTTTCATTACCTTAACTTCTGCTCCTGATGCACCTGGCATAAGTTCAGCTATTTTTCTCAGATTTATTCCACGTGTCAAATTCATTTTTCTGGAATGAATTTTCAGGATGTCCAATCTTGCCTCTTCATTTGGAGGTGGAAATTCAATCTTACGGTCAATACGCCCAGGACGTAATAATGCAGGATCCAAGATATCAATTCTATTTGTAGCCATAATGACCTTTATGTTTTTTGTTGCCTCAAAACCATCCAATTGATTGAGCAATTCTAACATAGTTCGTTGAACCTAAAAGTATAATTTTTAACATAATTAAAAAAGAAAAAGTTTATATTTGTATACATATATATATTACACATACTTCACTATCGCCACCAGATCCAGATTCAATCCGTGAACTTCCAATGGAATCAATTTCATCCATAAATATTATTGATGGCGCATGTTCTCTTGCCATCACAAAAAGTTCACGAACCATACGAGAACCCTCCCCAATAAATTTCTGTACTAATTCAGATCCAGATACGCGAATAAAGGTACATTCTGTATGATGTGCTACTGCTCTTGCAAGTAAAGTTTTACCAGTACCTAAGGATTTTCTTCATTATTATGATACAATTGAATAAATTACAACTGGTGACTTACAACAGAAATGTGACAAAATAATATTTCAATTATATATAATTAATATATATAATATTTTTATTTAATATAATAAATTGTTAACAATTTTAATTTTGTATAATTTTATATAATAAAAATACAAAGTAATAAAATTTATTATATAATAATATAATAAATTATACCTGGTGGTCCATACAATAGTACCCCTTTAGGTTGTGCAATTCCAAGAGCATCAAATAATTCTGGATGCTTGACCGGTAACTCTATAACTTCTTTTATTTCCTTTATCTGTTTGTCTAAACCTCCAACCATTTCATACGTGGAATCTGGTACTTTCTCCACCATCATAAGAGAAACGAGTGGATCAACTTTATTCGGCAATATTTTATGCAAAGTATAACTCTCATTGCGCAAAGCCACTCGCGAATTCGGTGTCACATCATTAATATCAATGTTCTTGTCTATATCCACCACAAACTTGCCCTCAGGATGTACTTTGACTAAGACTTTCTTCTTGTCCATAGGTTTAACTACTTCCCCTACGTATGAGCCTTGCTCCTGTAAGAGTTGTAACTCCTCTCGCAGCATACGTACTAGGAAAAAAATAAAATGAAAGATATAATAATAATCGTATGCAATGTGTCTTATATAACTGAAAATATATCAAACTTTTCTGAATTTCAAATAATAAAATTATCATTGTAATTAGCCATAAGCTGTAATTGAGCAGCATGCTTTTATAATATATATAAGGCGCTATAAGCATACTCTCTGAATCCAATCCAAAATAAGTACCTTTTGCATTAAGTTCATTACGCTGTGCCTGCAATCTCCTTAAATTTTGACTCTTTTCAGCAACAATTAATTGTAATTCCTCAATTTTTGTAATATAATAAGGTTTAAAACCCTCTCCTTTCATATTCTTTTCGTCAATATCCATCTGAAAAAGGTTTAAGATAATTATTAATAAATATATGATTGCTCTCTTGCATATGTAGATAAAAGAATTATAATTAAAAATTTTTTACCTTATTTGTAAGCGTCATGATGGACTTAAGAATAACAAATATGTCAGATGAATATTTAATATATCTTCGGATTTACAATAAAAAAACTACAAATTACTTAATGTGCTGATGGTAGAATCGCAACACCATGTACATAAAACCTTATTTTTCTACAAATTGATTACTTCTTGCTTTTTTCTCTTTATAAGATCAGTTTTTGCTTTATCATCTGCATTATAAAAGTCATACTATTTCCATAAACTTCTATATAATACTAGACTGCTAACTCGTCTCAAATTTGGTTTTATAAAATGGCCACGAAAAGCATAAAATTTGAGAACAAAGAGTGTTGTAATCATTTCTAGAATTTCCTGAGGGTCGATTCCAACGCAAAAAAACTAGTATGTCAATTTAGTAATTAATAAATACGGTATAGTTACATTTAATATAACACTCACAGATATTACAGTCGGACCTCTTATCCTACGACATTTTCGGTCTGGAATCTTCCCCTCAAACCTCTGATCCTACGACAAAAATTTGAGAGTGGGGGTATAATTCCCCTTTCACGGTTGTAGCATGAGAGGATTTTTTGTCATAAGATAAGAAGTTTCATAGCATAAGGGTGCCTTTTCATGTAGCGAATTTGTCGCTGCGAATAGCGAATAGCGAATAGTGAAAAAACTGTTTACCTTTCGTATGTATATCGTATTTTTTATATTGCAGAATAAAAAATATATAAAATATATATATAAAAATTATATAATGTAATAATTTATATTTATAGTATCTAAAATATAAAATATAAATTATATATAATATATATAATCTGTTTAATCTTTTAGAATGGAAAAAGACTCAGTTACAAGTTGGACGCGCGTTGGTATAACCAACAAATACAATTATTTAATTACATGTGTGCGCAAGTTAATAACTATTATTATTACCATGAAATATACGAAAAAAGAAAGCTGCTGCCATTACTATACTGTTAAATGTAAAAAGAAGAAAATATTCTAAGAAGAAGTATTGGATAGCACCCATTTTTCAAGCAAGAAAAAAACATGGTTTTTTTATGCTGTATTAGCCAAATTGGTTTTAGAAGATTTAAGATTCCATAATTATTTATGTATGTCCGCAACTCAATTAGAAGACTTGATTCTTTTAGTTGCTTCAGAAATATTTAAACAATATTACATTAGAAAACCTATAGATGTTGCTGAGCGTGTATTTATCATATTGAGGTAAGAAAATTATTACTTAAAATGTATTACTATAGAATATTGTGCACTTAAAAATCTAAATTTAATTTCAGATATTTAGCCTCTGGTGATTCCATATCTTCAATATCTTATCAATATCTGATTGGTTTAACTACTACTGCAAATATACTGAAACGTGTCAAGTTATATGGAATAATTTATCACCTATTGTATTATCTGAAGAAATAAATGAAATTGAATGGTGAACAATAGCAAAAGGTTTTGAAGATCAATGGAATTTTCCACATTGTTTAGGTGCCATAGACAGAAAGTACATAATTATTGAAGTAAAATGATTTATTTATTTATTATAGAATATTATGTAAAATAGATTTATATATTTACTAAATTTGTAAAATAATTTATTTTAAGGGTCAACCCAATTCAGGATCATTGCATTTTAATTATAAAGGAAATTACAGTATAGTTCTTCTGGCTATATGTGATAGCAATTATATTTTTATATTGTTGATATTGGAGCATATGGTCGAAGGAGTGATGGAGGAATTTTTAAACAGAGTGTATTTGGTCAAAAATTTGAAAATAATGAAATGAAGGTACCTAAACTTGCACCAATTTCTAATAATGGAGAAGATTTTCCTTACGTTATCGTAGGAGATGAAACTTTTCCGTTGAAAATTTATTTATTAAGACCTTATCCGGGTAAACAAAATATTGGAAATGAGAAGCGTATATTCAATTATAGATTATCAAGAGCCAGAAGAACAATAGAGAACAGTTTTGGAATTCTAGCTAATAGGTGGAGAATTTTTCGAAAGCCTATTATTTTAAAAGTAGAGAAAACCATGAAAATTGTACAAGCGACTGTGTGTCTACATAATTGGTTACGTATAGCAGATCTTAACGGAAACGAAAAAATTCAATATATTACACCAGATTTAGTTGACAGAGAAGACGAAAATGCTTTTATAGCAGGAAGCTAGAGAGCAGATATGCAGGATGTAACTGGAATAACAGACAACTCGCTTAGGAAATAACTCTAGCACTCGTCAAGCTATAGAAGTTCGGGAACAATTTCTTCATTATTTTAACAATGATGGAGCTGTCGATTGGCAATGTCTTTATATGTAAATACATTTAAAAATTATAAATAAAAATTGTAAATAAATTATTGTATAAAATTATGACTTTATTATATAAAATTATACCTTATACAAATTAAATAAATGCGTAATATAATATTAACAAACACTTTTTTGAACATATTTTTAAATAATTGTTATGATTATTAATTTACATAAATTTAAAGTAAATTTAAGTAATTTCATTTTCCACATCTAGTTCATTTTCTAACTTAAACAATAATTCATAAATTTTAAACATTGCTCTATATTACCTTGTTTTTTATTAAAATTTCTTAATTTTTTGTCTACTGCAGAACAAAAATATGAAATTTTATCTCCTTTTATTTCCGGTATAGGTAATAATGGTGGCTGCACAATTTGAGGTGGCGGAATAGGCTGACTTAATGCATTGGCAATAATTTCAATTGGATCTTCGCGTTTTTTCTTTTTGCCTGAAAAAAATCAAATTAATTTATTAATATAATTATGCTTATAATAACTTAGTATTTATTAATACTTTTATAAGATAATAAAAAATATACAAACCCTTATTAAGTTTGAAATCATCTGAAGAACGATTCGAATCATCCAATTCTTCTATATCATTTGGAAGATTAGCATCTTTTTCCTTAGGTATCGTCAAATTGCTGACAGTACTATATTGAAAAATAGCATTTCAATAAAACTAATTCAATGAAATTAATTCATTACAATCTATTATTTTTACTTCTATAATTAAATTTACCTCTTAATTCCAAGATCAAATGAATCTTTTAAGAAGCTCATTTGCTTCATATATCGCCATGGTTTGCCTTTTTTTCCTGCTTGACCACTTCTCCCTTTTTCTTTTATAATGTTTACTCTATATGTATCATATAAATTTTTCCATTTTAATTTTAATGCTGTAGCAGTGTATTGCTCTGAAAAAAAGTTTATGGTCATAATTAATTTTGTATAAAATTACTAATTTTCTCAGTAAATAATGTAATTTATCTTATACTGTTTTCTTTGTTTGTATTCATTAGATTCGTTATATCTTGCTAAAGTTTATCTTTTGCTGCTTTAGTCCACTGTGATGGTAATGTTTATCTTTAAAATTCCATAAGGGAGGTCGATCTTGTACTGCAGAAATTAATATTTCTTCCATCGATGCAATTATTGCAGTGTCATTACTTCTGTTAATATTTTCCTTGTTGATTTGATCAATATCACCAGTACTTTCATTAATATTCGTAATAATCTGCCCATCAACTAAAACAAATAAACAATGATAACTCAATAATTATACTAAAATTTACAGTAAAAAATTTAAATTAATAATAATTATTATTTTTTACATGTTTTAGGATAAAACTGATTATCAGCCAAAACAATTTCTGTGTAACCTTGCATACAAAGATGTGTTTGTATATTTTCAACACTACAGTTTTCTTTACACAATCCACATAAAGACGTATCGTAATCCTGAAAACATATTAAAATACAAATATTTTTGCTGTGATATATTCAATTTTTTATATTTTTAGTTCATTATATTAAGATATATGGATGTGCGCATAATTAATGTTAGAATTGTTAGTAGCGAAATTAGCAAACGCGTTTTTATAAAATATAGATAAACATGCATAAAACTTTAATGTTAGCTTATAATTTAATTAATGACTTACATTTGTTGACTCCATTTTCAAAATACAATACTGTTCACAGTGTTCACTATATTCGCAGCGAATGTTCGCTAAAAGCTAAAAAAAATTTAGCGAACAGCGTTTATTCGTTAGCGAACTGCGAATGACCACGTGACCTCTATTCGCAGCGAATTTTTCGCTGCATGAATTGGCACCTTAAGAGGGTCGTAGGATAAGAGGTCCGACTGTATTTCATAAGGGTGATTCCACAAAAGCTGTCGTAAGTCGGATGTCGGAAGAGTTGACTAATCACAGTTGACTTTAGAGAAGAATAATCGAATATGATTGGTCAACTCTTTCGACATCCGACTTACGACAGCTATTGTGGAATCACCCTAAGTAAGTATTATTAGTAAACTTTGATATTTACAATATGATTGTGTCAGGTTAATTTTTTAAAAGAATAAATAAAAAACTTTAAATCCATCACTTTAATATTTTATAATTTTTTTCAAATTTATAACAAATTTTACTTATTTGTAATACTTAAAGTAATACTTATAATATTTTTTGCATTAAGTTTTATTGATATGCAAATATAAAAATAATTATCTTTAATTTATTATTATAATATTGTTATTGCATTATATATATATAAAGTATAATTATTATCAAGTGTAAGCATATTATTATACTATATTATACATTATACATTATCCTATTTTTTTTTATTATAGATTATTATATTTATATAATATATATATATAATATATAAGATATAGATTATTATAGATATAGAAAAACCTTGCAAAAAAGACATCAAAAAATGGATTGATTTTATCAAAATAAAAAAGGGACCTTCTTGGCAAGAGAAAAAAAGTCTTTATTTGTATACAACATTTTGACACTTCATCATATAAAATTCCTGTAACATCACATCCAGAGAGAATTTATTTAAAGCCAGATGCTAACCATCAATAATGACAACCAATTCTAATGATATTGAGACAAACCAATATAATGAAGAACAATCTTCACCTAATTTTGAAGCAAGAAATTTAATTGGTAAGAAACAGCAAGTGAAATATTAACAAAATAACTGCAAAATGTAACTTATAATTATATGGAGAATTCTTTTCAAATAGTAAAATTTATCTCTAATAGATACATCAATAAATGAGCCTATCGAAGAATTAACACAACTAACATTTAGTGATAGCCACTCGAAATTTATCGTCAATAAAGGGCAATTTCCTGCAATAAAGGAAACTTTAATTGAAAATATTGCAGATAGTAATGAAAACACTGAGCAACTTGATAACTTCTGCAATACTTCTTCAACGAGAAAACGGTCAATATTAGTTATTCTGTTTAATATCAATACCATAAAATATTTATAATAAAAATAATAATTATTATTATTTACATTATTCGCGTAATAAGCGAAATATTATTTTATAGAAAACAGGGACATAACATTCCTGAAAAACCACCTCGGCTAAAGAAACCACGCTACGTCGAAGATATAAAAAATAATTTTGAAGACATTGAACGAGTAAAGCAACATTGGAAACTGGCAATGGATTGCATTGAAAATTTAAGAAAGACGAACAAATTGAGAAAAAAATGCCAAAGATACAAAAGAAAAATAATAAATTCAAATAGTTTATTAAATCATTTAGAGCAAGATAAAATTATCTTAGATGACATAAGACGAATGTTGAACGTAGGTACCATATTAACGAAAAGTATAATGCATGTTAATTAACATGCATTATATTTTCTGTTGTAAAATTTTTTCAAAATCTTTATAACAATTCTAAATTAAAAATTCTACATTATGCAAATATATTAATTGTACATATTTTTAAATAATCTTTATATACGAAAAAATAATATTTACACATATACAAATATACAAATATCGAATAAAAAACTCATCATCATATATTGTTGATCACTGAATATTATTGATCCATTAGGAATATATATATATATAGACTAGCTTTTTATTTGGACCGCGCGAAGTGTACAATATTTCTCTCTATATTATATATTTTTACTATATTATATATTTCTCTCTATACTATATATTTTTTAAAACATTTTTCTTGCTTTAATTAATACAATTTTTTTTAATTTCTCAATTTACAAAATTTCTCTGTATATTATATTTTTTGTAAAACATTTTTCACTTCCTTCAATTAGATATGAAGACATATAATTATTTATGAAATTACTAATCAATAACTGATATTGTCTATATATACAGACGTTATTTTGTGCCTTAAATTTGTGAGTGCTTAACAAATTTTTTTACAGCCTCCTATAATTAAAAAAATTAAATAAAAAATTATATATATGAAAATGTGATATATCTCGATATTTCGAAACATTTTAAACACATCTGCACAAAAATCTTTAAAAAAATTAAATAAAAAATTTTTTTTGAGAAAAACAAATGTGGAAGTAGTTCGTGGATGCGTGGGTAGATGCGTGGGTAGGATAAAACAAAAAAAATCACCTAGTTGTCATCCCTTAAAAATTTGCGAAATTTTGGTACCAATTTCGTGAAAATGGGTCCATAAATGTGCGTAGGTGGATGCGTGGGTGGACGCGTGAGTGGGATAAAAATTAAAAAAAAAACCACATCGTCATAATCCCAGAAGAATTAGGAACATTTTGACACCTGTTTCGTGGAGATCGATCCACAAATGCGGAAGTAGTTCGTGGTCATACAGACAGACAAACAGACGGACCGCACTTATATATAGAATTCCTCGCAGGCATGGACGGATGCGTGGGTGCATGCGTAGGTGGGCAAAACCTAAAAAAACCACATAACAGCCTTTTCCGAAAAAGTTCCGAAATTTTGATACCAATTTCTTGAAAATCAGTAGATAAATACTCACGCGCGTGGACGGGTGCGTGGGTGGACGCGTGGGTGGGATGAAAATTAAAAAAAACCACATAGCAACCTTCTCCTAAAAAATTGCGAAATTTTGATACCAATTTCGCGAAAATCGGTCCATAAATGCGCATGCGCGTGGGTGGATGCGTGGGTGGGCAAAAATTAAAAAAAAAACCACACAGTAGCCATCCCCGAAAAATTTGCGACATTTTGGTACCTATTTCACGAAAATCGGTCCACAAATGTGGAAGGAGTTCGCGGTCATACATACAGACGGACGCTACTTATATATATAGATATATATATATATATATATATATATATATATATATATATATATATATTACTTATATTACTTTTGCCACTTAAATTAAAAATTATATTTTAGATAATAAGTTTTATTTTATCAAGAAAAGACTTGGAATACAAAGTCTTGAGCACTGTGATATACGTATATACATTATATAACGATTAATGTATAAATAATATTGCATTAAAATGGAAATAAAATTTAAAAAAGTATAAGAAATAATTCCATTATTTTATTTCTTATTCATTTTATTTTATTATTTTTTTGTTTTGTAATTTAATTTAAAATTGTGAAATCGTATTCACGAATAGCGAAGAATGTTAGATATATATGGGACATTCTATACGAAATCGACCACTTTTTTCCGCGAATATTTTTTATTTGCTTTATTTTTTTTATGTTTTTGCACTTATTGAAAATAGTTTCCACAATTTTTTTTAGATTTTTATCTCCATCCATACTCGAGTTATAAATTAAGAAAAGAAATTAATAAAAAATTCAAATAGTTATTACTTTAAGAAGAATAAAGATATTGGCATTTATCAAGGTCATTTTTTTTGTTTTTGAATGTAGTTTTCGAAAAAAAATATTGAAAAAATTTTTAAAAATAATTTGATATTGTTTTAGTCAATTTTAATTAAAATTATTTTTTTTTTCTTAATGAGACCCCTTCGATTTTTTTCTAAAAAATTGATGACATTTTAGACTTAAATACAAAATTTTTGAGCCATGAACGAAGAGGGGATTCAAATAACTTTGATTTTTTCAGACCATTTTGTGCAATTTTTTTTCGAAAATTATATTTTTTAGTTTTTTACATTACTCTGATAAGAAAAAGAGTTTACAGACATAATAAATACTCATTCTAAAATATTAATAATAGAGAAAAAAAATTTTAATATTTTTTAAAACTATTTTTTCGCTGTTTTTCTCAAAAATAATGTTTATTAATTTCTTAAACGACTCCTATCGAAAAAGAAGCTTTGCAAATAAAAGATTAATTAAATAACATTAATTAAATAAAACATATTTTATTAGAAATTATAATACAATAACATTTATTTTTTAATAATTTAAATAATTTATTAAAATAATTAATTTATTTTTTTTTCCCTTTTTCTTTGTTTTCCTGTGTTTTTAAATATTTCATAAGATTTTACATTAGTAGATTGAGAAAATCTTTTAACATTAATAATTCCATAAATAATATAAATAATGAATTATTTATTAGCTCTATTAGCGCTAAGCATCGTTCTATCTTTGTTCAACTTTTAATGAATAACAAACAGAACGACACTGTTAGCGCTAATAGTATCTCCCCGAACGCGCCCTTAGTATATAAAATTCGAAGACACTTTATATAAACAAAATCTAGGGAGTTAGCAGTCTAGTATTATATAGAAGTCTGTGGTCTATTCATACTATGTCTATGAGTACATACACTGAACAGGGATTGTCGATCGAACACATTGCACTGAAAACATTTGCACTCAGTGTACACTAGTGCAGGCGATTGAATTCGCTATTAGTCGTAGGTGAAACTGATTTCACAAAAAGAATGAAATAGCAAGTGGCCGCGAATTATCTCTGTTTCTATCTATCATATGTTTTGATATTGATTAAAAAAAGACACATTGGCTGCAAATTCGTGCTGTCCTTTTTCCACACTAGGATTTACTTTTGAATTGCATTGCGCAGTCCATACTTTAGATCTAAGGCTGACATCCCATGAGCGGAAATTTATAGCGGAACGGAATCACAATTTATCACGGACCAATCACAATTTTTCCATTCCAATCACAAAATAGTGCAAAAAGAATGGTTCGTTATTCCAATGCAGGAAAACTTATAGCAAATTCAGTCATCCGCACTACACCACACTTGCGGTGTAGTGCGAATGATCGAATTTGCTATTAGTGCACAAGTTCACTGAACTGGCTGCACTAGAGGTTTGTTTTTTATTCCTGCACTTCTGAACTAGTGCAGTAAGTTAGAACGAGAAAAATTATATTATTGCACTAGTTCAGAAGTACAGGAATAAAAAACCATAGACGTATAATAAATAGACTGCGCAAGGCCTTTGTTTTCAGTTTTAAGGATGTACAAACTTTAGAAAGAGAAAGATGCTTTGAACACCAATATTCTTTTTATCTAACAATGCTAGAGTGGGGATAGAAGTAGGGGTAGAAATTTAATATGGCCGCGGTTTTGATAGTTTGTTTGACAATCATAGACAGTAATATCGTGACATATATAATTAAAAATTTTTTAATAAAAATAAAGATTCCTAGAAAAATAAAGATTCTTCAATGTTAAATATAAAATAGGATATTACAAAGAAAAATTAAGAATATATATGTATCTTTATTATTATTTAGATTATAATGATTTTATACCCATGAAAAATGAGATGTGAAGTGATCATCGATCTTTCAACATCATATATGCAGCAAGAATTCACCATTTTAGTAAATATTTAAATTGTTCAAATGTTTAAAATTTTTAATTATATATGTCACGATATTACTATCTATGACTGTCAATGCTGTCAAACAAACTATCAAAACCGCGGTCATATTAAATTTCTACGTCTACCTCTATGCCCACTCTAGCATTATTAGACAAAGAGAGCATTGATATTCAAAGCATCTTTCTCTTTCTAAAGTTTGTACACTTTTACAGTCAAACACGCAGTCTATTTATTATACGCGTATGTAAAAAACAAATCTGTCTGAAGGTAGTGCAAGTAGTGTAGAGCAACCAAATAGCCGACAATTTTAAAACAAACTTAAAAGTTAAATTGTATATATAAAAGTAGAAATTTTTTTAGATAAAAAAATATTATATAATATAATTATAATATAATTATAATATTATATTAATATATAATATATATGTATAATAATATATATAATATATATATATATACAGGGTGTCCCCTAATTCGCGAACCACCCGTCAGGTGCAGGTAGAGTAGGTTAAACTGAGTAAAAAAGTTATGTACCATTTTGCAATTTTCGCAATAGTTAATGAGACATTAATTATAAGAGATCAGCCAATCGGCGCCCAGCAGGAGCGCGCGGCACGAAGAAGCCTCCCACTGTTACTTGATACTAGGCGCGCCGATATGTGTGTGTGACTATGTGTGTGACTCTTCAGGTTGTCAATGCAGAGTGTTCCTCCCACCGCTTCGTCGGCGCGTCAAATTGAGGCTTCAAATATTATATATAGAATGAGTTTCTTTTTAATTACAGTAAGTGATTTAATACAATATGCATGTGATGGAAGCAGAAAATATGTTGAAGGAGAGAAAGTGTTACACGCAAATCACTTCATGTATAGTCGTATTATCCAGCAATTCGGTAGCTGCTTCGAAATTTTATTTTTATGTCTGCAATCTTCTGATTTGTATGGAATACCTCACGAAGTAAAAGTTTATATAAAAATTATTAATAACAAAAATGTTATTGAATCCACCTGTACTTGTAAAGCTGGAGTATTGGGCAAATGCAAACACGTAGTAGCTGCTTTAATACACCTAACTATAGATACAAATAAAAAATATATAGTTTTATATATTTTTATTTGTATCTAGTTAGGGGGGGAGTGTATTAAAGCAGCTACTACGTATTTGCATTTGCCCAATACTTCAGCTTTACAAGTACAAGTGGATTCAATAACATTTTTGTTATTAATAATTTTTATATAAACTTTTATTTCGTGAGGTATTCCATACAAATTAGAAGATTGCAGACATAAAAATAAAATTTCGAAACAACTACCGAAATGCTGGATAATACGATTATACATGAGGTGATTTGCATGTAACACTTTTTCTCTTTCAACATATTTTCTGCTTCCATCACATACATATTGTATTAAATCACTTACTGTAATTAAAAAACAACTCATTCTATATATGATATTTGAAGCCTCAATTTGACGGACTATTGAAGCGTCGACACAGTATATGTATACTTATGCTATGGCGTCGATTTCAGGGCTCTCGATGCCGCACATTCTATCCGCTTGAAGGCGCTATTCATCGCTTAACATGACGAATTCAACTTATGCCCATAAAACATTAATAAACAAAATTAAACATCAACTAAATCAATAATAATCAACAAATAATCAACAACAATTTGCTGAAAGAAATTAAAAAATAAATATTACGGGATTAAAAAATAAATATTATTTTAGGAACTCTTAGTCGCGCATGCGCAGTATGCGCGCTATTGTAAAAATTATTTTGTTATAATTAATGAGTAATCAACTAACAAACTTTTTAAAAGACACAATTGTGACCAACAAACAATTTTCTATCGATTTAACCATGAAATTGAAAAAAATTGAAAATTTCAAATCAATCGACTAACTTTATGCTGATATTTATTTTGTTAATAACAATTAAATTAACAACCAACAAACGTCAAAATCGTGCCAACAATCACCAACGAACGATCAACAAATAATGCGTACAAAAAATTAGAAATGTGAAAATTGAATGAGTATAAAATGGCCACGTATTTGATTGGCCAATTCAAAATAAGACTCTCTAATTGGCTAATCATTGCTGGTGACCTTAAGCATCGGTCGATAAGATTGGTGGTGTCCAATCCGAACGTGGCCATTTCGGACGCTCCCGTGAAAATTGACCGGCTAACTTGATGGAAGTGCGAATTACCGCATTTAAAAGCACGAATATTGAATAATTTAATAATTTTAAACGCTTTCCATTTAAAAATATTATAGCTTCAATAATTTGGTATTGGGGTTTTTATCTTCAAATAAGTTAAGAAAAATCTTATAAAAGATTTTTTTTAACTTATTCTTAACTTATAATATCAGATTTTTCTTAACTTATTTGAGGATAAAAACCACAGTACCAAATTATATAAAATAAATAAATTAGGAAAAATCTTATAAGATTTTTCTTAACTTATTATTTATTTTATATAAGATATTATAAGAAAATGGTGTGATAAAGTTTGAGATACTCTCTATATGTGCGTATATGGCTATTACTATGGGTACTGATCATCGATATAACTGTGACCGTTGAAAATTCATAATAATACCTAGATAAATACCTAACCCAGTGTGATTAATTATATTGATTAATCATATTGCTGTCATGTTGCCATAAAATTGTTGGTTTTAGTGTGAAACATTGATTAACAAATGAAGAACAAAACTGGAAATATAATAGAATATTCATCAACGTAATTGTATGTACCCAGACAGCACATGTCTCTCAAAGATGACTAAAAGACGACTTAAAGACGTCTCATTATCTTTCATATATTTTTGACATGTCTTTTGGCCTTTCTGTGCTGTATGGGTACACATAACACATAAGATTGAAATTCCGTGATTTATAGATAAATATATTAAATAATTTGTTTACACATATAATAAGGAAACACTGGCACAGTGCTAAGAGTTATATATTGTACTAATTCTCAATGTCAATATTATATGATTGTGTATTTCTTACTTCTAAAAAGCTTGGAATAATGCCTTGGATATACGTTATTCTAAGAAAGAAATGGTGCACAATTCTTACGTGCTGCGTGATTATCATGTTATGACAATGTCTTGCGCTTTGCTGATCGATATAGGTTGTTTCAGGATTCCCTTGATCAATAAACTTTAAGAGATGATAGGTTTTATCAAAAGAATTTTTCTCATCAAGAGCTACTGCTGTTCAAATCGTCTGTAAAATAGGCAACTAGTCGCATGTAACAACATTGCATGTGACGTCTGACCCCAGGTAGCACATGTTCGTTTTATAAACGTTTTTTAAACGTATCTTTTCGTATTAGATACGTTTAGAAAACGTTTATAAAACGAACAGTGCTACCTGGGACAATATTAGTTCGTTTTTTAAATAAAATTAAAAAAAGAAACAACAAATATAAAAAACACAATCAAAAAACAACTAGACTAATATTCTCAGACAATACATATAGCTCATTAAGAATGTTTCAAAAGGCCATAGATTTTTTGATTGATAAAAATTGATTTTCTTAGTGTAACTTATCATCCTTTGAAATTTGTCTTATGGATCCTGAAATACCCTGTACGTATAGTAACAATATAGCGATATATAAAATGAAATTCAAATATTTAGTTTCATTGTAGAGAAAACTCAAAGGCACTGCAAGGCACTGCGCTCCATTGTTTGCACGGTAGAGTGGAAAAAACACAGGAGGAGGAGGATACACCGCAGAGCAATATTACTATTACGCGGCGGTCAAGGGAGTGAAAATGTGGGCTCCGCTGTATTGCGCAGAACATCGGCGCCCCAGCGTCGCGATGACCCTTGCGGGGTGAGTCGTTGCTTAGTGCCCGCGCCTTTTCGCTGCGCTACTACGTGGCATAATCGCACGGAGTACACACGACAACGCGATCATATTGCGATAACGCGAACGTTATACTTTCTGTCGTCATTTGAATTGTTTGATCTACGAAATTGCGCTATTCTTTATGATCAGGAAAGAGGCCCAAGCCGTCAACAGCGTGTTTATTTAAACAACGGAGACAGAGGACTACTTGATCATAAAGACGCGAAAGAGAGAGTTACGGGTAAGGTCAGCAGGTTCCGCAGCAGCGACTATGCGCGTGATCGATCGCGCGCGTCTCCGCGATCGGCTGGAGATGTGATACCGGAAGTAGGCCAGGCAGGATTGACCTGCGTGGGCGTATAGGTACGACATACAGAGTGCGTGCGTGCGTGTGAGCACGACGTGTAAGCCGCGTAGGTGTGCCGCGTGGGGCCAGGGACCAGCAGTTGTAGAGATGCGCGTCGCCGCGACGGCCTGCTCGTCGCCGATGTGCCCATCGTCGAGAATCACTCTCTGGTACAATGCTACCATTGTACGACTGCTCTGCGTCATTCTGGTTTCCTGTTGGATTATTCTTGATCAGCCGGCGTTGGGTCTACCAGATCCAGAGTTGACAACGGTGGAAGGTAAGATAATTTGGTTCACTAGTTTGATATTGCATGATACTCAAAATCTTATGTATGTATCATTTTTTTTGAAGTTGTATTACAAGAGAAATATATTTCCTATATTTTTTTAACAAGCCAGAAAAGTCGAGACTAGCAAAAACCATGGTATCCGATTATTATTGTCTGCACTTTAATAGAATAAGCTGACAAAAACTATAAAAATAATTGATACTAAAATATACTAATACTAAAATATATTTATATAATTTTATACAAAGATATTTTTGCTTTAATTAATAAATCATAAAATTATTATAATTAAGAAAATGAAATCGAGATAATAATAAATTCTTTTTAGCTCAAATTAATATATGAAATTTTAAAACAAAATTTTGAAAATATAAATGTTTTACTAAATATATTAATTTTTAGTTTAATAAGAACAATGCAATAGCAACAATTAAACGTTTTTATCAATATAGATCTGATTCGCGTTTACCTTTCCACAGTTTTTAATAAAAAACAAATTTATTTGCTACATCGATTATTAATCTATTATGAATTTTATTTTGGATAAAGCTTAGAAAACACTCTATTGATAAACATTGATAAAAAGGTTTTCTATTTAACATTTTTAATAAAAAAAGGCCAAGTTTCGCCATTTTTTTGAAAAATATCAGGTTTTAGTATTGTAGCATATGAATTTTATCCAAAAAATGTAAAATTTTGCCAATCCTGCTTTAAAATAATAAAGCGCACCCAAAAACCATTCGCAATGTTTTAACTGAAATTGAAAAACACTGAAAAATAAATAAATAAATAAATAAATATGTGTGTATATATATATATATATATATATATATATATATATATATATATATGTATACAAGTTTCTTTTTTATCTAAAACATTTTAACTTTTAACTTATAAGATTTACGTGTGCTTTTGACTATATATGTATATAGATTAAAGTATAAATAAAGCAGCCTTTGTCTATGATATAGAAAAGAGAGAGAAACATAATAGTTATATATATATATATATATATATATATATATATATATATATATTTATTTATTGTATCTACTTTTATAGTCATTTTATCTTGCACATTAATAATATTTATTTTATAGTTTCGCCTATGTAATAAAAAACTGCAAAGTTAATTATAAGTATAGTGTTTCTCTCTCTCTCTCTCTCTCTCTCTCTCTCTCTCTCTCTCTCTCTCTCTCTCGCTCGCTCTCGCTCTCTCTCTCTCTTTCTCTTTTTCTCTTTCTCTCTTTTTTATATCATAGACAAAGGCTACTTTATTTATACTTTAATCTATACATATAATCAAAAGCATACGCAAATCTTATAAGTTAAAATGTTTCAGATAGAGAAAAAACTTTCTTTTTACTGACATTTATATCTTAAAGATCAAGGGTTTGTTTTATATTAACCTTCTACATTTAACATACAATGTATACAATGTGTCTATACAACTTTTGATCTATAATATCATCAAATATGGAGTGTATTTAACTCTTCAAGCTAAATAAAATACTTAAGATTAAACTTATAATTAGTGAAAGAACGAAAAGATTAAAAAATTTAAAAGATGGCTCAAAAATATTTAAAAAATTTCTAAAACATTAAAATAATATTTTACGGATTTAGATTTTTTGTTTTGAATAAAACTATGAAATTATGAAACAAATTTTATTAACAAGATAGTGACACTGTTGTACATAAAAGATACATATGTGTATAAAGTATATTACATAAGTAGTATCACATAAGTAGTACCTTACGTAAGCAGATATATATTGTATAATTTTCTTGCAATAAGTAATATAAATAATATAAATAATATAAAATAAACGAGAAATTAAAACTTTATTAATTTATTTTCAATAAAAATTTAATAGTTATTATAATTTAACAATTCGATAATATTCAATTTTATTAAAATGCTTATGAGAAACTTTACAGATTACATACATAAAATCATCTTCATATGCATTTGAATGCTTTATAGTTTCTTTATCTTTTCTTGTGTGTAATCACATATACATATATCACATATGTATATAACGCATATATGTACATACATATCACACGAAGGACATTATGTCACGTGTTAGATTAAAGTGTAAGAAAACAATTCTTGTGAATTCAAATATCGAGTGACGCAGTATTAATGCATGAGGTCATCATACATTTGTTATCAAAAGTAAGAAATGCTACGTTTTTGATGTTATAACAAATATTGCAACAAGCATACAATTACATATCATTAGAAATGGGAAACATGGTTCAATGTTGATAAAAATAAATATAGATATCTAAAAAGAATTTGCGATTAAATAATATTTTTAAAAGTTATGAACTTAGGCTTGCGAATTTTGTCTCAATATTTCCGAATAAAAAGTATTGATTGCTGCACAAAGTAAATACTTGTCGCTCGTTTACGCAATACCTTTTTGCATGATCTTATATCCTCAAAAGGTCTTCAAAATAAAATACACTTATCGGTCGTTTACGCAATACCTTTTTGCATGATCTTACATCTTCAAAAGCTCTTTAAAATAAAAATTAGCATATTAATTTGAAGCTGTTTTTGGATATTTATTTACAATAAGTAACACCACTGATAACTTTGATCTTCAAGTACGTTATAGAAGAGAGAATAATAATTTATGTTAACACACACACACACACACACACACCAACACACACACACACACACACACACACACACACACACACACACACACACACACACACACACACACACACACACACACACACACACACACACACACACACACACACACACACACACACACACACACACACACACACACACACACACACACACACACACACACACACACACACACACACACACACACACACACACACACACACACACACACACACACACACACACACACACACACACACACACACACACACACACACACACACACACACACACACACACACACACACACACACACACACACACACACACACACGCACATACATATATAAATACAGGGTGTAGCAGTAGGATGGGCCTTCTCGCCGCGTGCTTGTACTCGCCCAGATTTGTCAATATTTGTTAATTATTTTCTCAATAATTATTTCGAAAATCAAAAAATGGTAGAGAACTTTTCTACTCAGTTTGACCTGCTCTACCTATATATGAGCGGTGAGGCGGTTATTACCGGACACCCTGTATAAATATATATAATGTATATGTTAATACTATTAAAACATATCTGACCATAAAGTCTCCAAGCCTTTGTTACTATTACATTGTTCTTATTACTTAAAAATTAATAAAAAAAAACCTTGAGTTTTAAGTCCCTAACTTTCGCCTAAGAGACTGTTTCAAACTTTTATTACTTTTTCCTAATACATTATAACATACCTATTATATTTTTGTCTTAAACCTGTAAACTTAATCCTAATTCGTCTGGGTGAGTTCAAGTCTGTGTTTCCGCCATACTGATTATCTCATATAAGCTTCGACGGCGCAGCGTGCACAGCCACCTTACGACTAAATTTTTCTTACTCCTATCTGTCTGGGGTCTATCGGTCTGGGTGGACTCAAACCTGCATTTACGCATACTCTTCGCCTCAGGCGAGTGTCAGCGCCGCAACGTGCACGACCACCGTCCAACCCTTACTTAAAAATTAATATATGTAGTAAAACACACATTCATATTTTTAAAATTTTTGTTTTAAAATTTCATATATTAATTTGAATAAAAAAATTATTATTATTTTACTTTCATTTTTTAACTCTAATGATTATATGAATTATCATTTAAACAAGTATCATTATATCAAACATACAAAGATATATCGATAAAAAGAAGAAGCGTGGTTCATTGCTTTTTTTTTCTAAAGCCGGTTGGAATCGAAAAGCAAAACTCATTTTAGTGTGATAGTACATCTTACTGTGCATGCATGATTTTATGTATGTACAGTACACCATTGTCGGTTGAATCAGTCGGTTGAATCATTCAATGCCTGGCAACCGATGTTTACAGTCAGATAATACATACGTGCTCGGCGCATTTTGATTTTGCGCCGTGACGGAACACGTTGAGCAGCGTTATTAGGTCTGTTCGTTTTAGCTGAACTGAATGTACTACTTTAGGGTTTATCTTTTTCCTTTTGCATTGGAAAGAGAAAGATAAACTCTAAACTAGTACAACCAGTTCAGCTAAAACGAACAGACTCATTAATTACACATTTACACGTTACCTTTAATCGGGTTTAATAACACCCATAATTCTAAAACTGACCAATCATAGCTATTCCTCTAAAGAATAGAATGACTATGATTAACTAACCTTAGAACTACAGATATTAAGCCCGTATTTGACAATACAATTTTTCGTGTAACTTATTGCAGCGACTTAATTGTCGCAACTTAATAGTTGCAGCAATTATTTGAATGTTGATCACACTACAGGCAACTAAAATAAGGTTAACTGAACTATTGCCAATTACAGAACAAAATATATTAAATAAGATTATGTTGGTACAATATATAAAATATTGTTGTCTCTTTTTAAAGCAAATATTGTAACATATATGATACAAGACTTATGTTCTTAGAATTATTTTCTGTTGTCTCTATTTTCAGTTAGTAAAAAATTTATTAGTTCATATCCGAAATGGATTTAGACGATGTAGAAAAAATTGCTTTATTATCAGTAATAATATCAGTATCAACTATTTTTTTGCTACCAAATAATAAAAGATGATGGGTGAGACCGTGGATACGTAAACGATTTTCCAGAGGAAACTTCTCTCTCATTGATGAATTCAATTGCTGTGATGATTTAGAAAGTTATACAAATTTTCTAAGAATGGATAAAGATATGTTCAATAAACTTTATGATTTAGTTAAAAATGATATTGAGAAACAAGATACACATATGAGAGAAGCAATTAGTGCGAAATATCAATTAATAATAACTTTAAGATTCTTAGCTACAGGTGAATCCTTTCGAAGTTTACATTTAGAATTGGACAATCGATAATATCAAATATAATACTTGAAGTTTGCGAATCAATTTATAAAAATTTAAAAGATATTTATTTAAAGGTATTTTGTCTAATTGTTATTTTTGTAATATTTTTATATTTTTATATTTACTTTTTTGCAATTTCTTTATTTTTTAAAATATTGTAGATACCAGATACTACAGTTAAGTGGCTCAATATATCAAAAGAATTTGAATATAAATGGAATTTACCTAATGTATTAGGAGCCATGGACGGGAAACATATTTTATTTAAAGCACCAAGAAATGCAGGTTCTTCATTTTACAAAAAACAAAACAGTATTGTGCTTTTGGCTTTAGTTGATGCTGATTACAAATTTATATATGTTGACGTTGGAAAAAATGGTCGTGTATCTGACGGAGGAGTCTTCTGAAAAAGTTCGCCAAAGCAATTGCCAATAATTCTCTAAATTTTCCTGAAAAACAAGCACTTCCTGGTCGCATAATGCCAATACCTTATGTAATAGTTGCAAATGCTGCTTTTCCTCTAACGAATAATATTTTGAAACCATTCTCTTTTAAAAACATGATATGGAGTCAAAGGATATTTAATTACAGATTGAGTAGGGTTCGGAGAGTCATAGAAAATGCCTTTGGCATTCTCGCAAATAAATGGAGAGTTCTATTAACACCTATTCAGTTAGCTCCTGCAAAAGTTCAACTGATAACTTTAACTTGTTGTGTTTTACACAATTTTTTTAGAGAACATTGCTCATTACAGTATAGGATAAATGAAGAGAAAAATAACGATAAAGAATTTCTTTTTATTCATAATATAGCTCGACAGATTGGTAAAATAGAAGTGGAAATTCTGCATTACAGATACGTAATGAGTTTATGGAATATGTTATAATGAAGGAAGAGTTCCTTGGCAAAATAAATTTGCTTAGACTTTTTTTTACTTTTTAACTTTTTTTTGTTTTTAATTTTAATTACAAAACAAAACATTAAAGGATATATTTTTACCAAACTTTTTATAAAAAAACAATTATTTTGCGAATATTATATTTAAAATACTTATTACTACTATTATTTTACTACTATTATATTTAAAATATTCAATGCAACAAAAACTTTGGTTTTACTTTAATTTTTAAAATTAAATCTTAAAAAATAAGGTGCATTTTGTATATCTTCAATGTAGCAATGTATTATAAAATAAATCAAATAAAATTTATCATAAAACAAACACAAAATATATTAATTTTTTCTTTTCTTTCATTATTTTTAATCAGTCTTCTTGTGCATTTTTTATCTTTTCTTCCATTATTTCTAATCAGTCTTCTTGTGCATCCAAAATCAAATTTATAATATTTCTCTTTGTAATTTTTAAATTGTTATTGTCTTTAATTTTTTTCATTTCTTCCGTAATATATCTGAAATAAAATCAATTAAAACATTAATTTCAAAAATATATTTGTAATTATAGCTGATAAAAATAGTAAAATTCTAAAAGTAAATGTAATAAATGAAATAGAAAAATGTGCTTCAGCAATGATTGTTTTTTTGTTATAAGACTAGATACAATAACATACTACAAACAATAAATAATGAAATTCTTTTATTTTTCGTAAATTAAAATCTTTATAATTTGTCAGTACTATTTTTAATATAACTATTTTTTTTTAAAAAAGTATTTGTGATCTAATTTAATAACTTCATATCCGTTATAATTTTTAATTTTATATTGTATTAAAAATATTAATCTTTTCACTTACTTTCCAAAACAAATTAAGTCATTTTCTTTATTACATTTATATAAACTTAATATATTTGTTGCATCCCGTAATACTTCTGCAGCTTGTTTGTTTTTTTTCAAATTCTGATTCTGTAGATGTTAATTCATCATCATTTAGGTTATTTGTATCATCAAATAATATTTGATTTTTAGTTTCTTGAATCTGATTTTCATTATCAAATTCTATCATATTTGATATTTGATTTTCACTATTATCAGCTACTATCAAATTTGATTCTGACTCCTTCATGGAATCACAGAATTAATAAGAAATTGTAACAAATTGAAACACCAAAGTTTTGGTGAGTATACATCTTCCGCGCCACATCCAGAAACTGTTGATTTGTTGACTTTTCTATATTCTTTAAAGAATTGTGTCCGAAGTCCATGAATTTTTTTATTTATATCGTCTATGGTGAAATCGTATCCATTTTCAAATACACAGTTCTAATTGCTTTCAATGATGTCTTTTTGTGCGTATTTTATAATTTTTATCGCTTATATTATATAAATTTGGATGTATTTCGTACAGATTAATTAATAATGCTGTTACATCCCTATTCCACTCAAAATTACTCATTATAATAAATATAATCACTTTAATATTTGCATTGACATACAGCATTGACATTAACTAGTATCTTAACCTAACCTAACTAGTATCTGGCATTCATCAGCTGCCTATTTAGTTTAACCAACATTAAAAATTATGTTGACAGTGATAAATTCTCTAAAAATATTACTACAATTGCATGCAACTAGTTGCCAGAATTAGGACTGGATCTAAATCTTGTGCAATCACTGCAACCAAATTGCTTTTCAAAATTGCATAGTGTGATATAGAAAAAATTGCATAGTCAGATATAGGCTTTATTAAACTCGCTTAAAAGGCGTTCTATAAAGAATCGTCTACAATAGATGTTGTAAATTGTAGGCCGCAAGAAATTAACCAATCACAGTTGATCTTAGAGAAGAATATCAAATATCATTGGTTAATTTCTTACTGCTTACGATTTACAACACTTATTGTAGACGACTCTTAATAAATATTGTAAGTCTTAAGCCGTAAGAAATTAATCAATCAGATTCGATATTCTTCTCTCGTAATCATAGATTACGTTTACACCCTTAATCGGGTTTAATAACATCCGTAGTTTTAAGACTAACCAATCACAGTCATTCCATTCTTCAGAGGAATAGTTGTGATTGGGTAGTTTTAGAACAAGGAATGTTATTAAACCCGATTAAGAGTGACGTGTAAGCATAGTCATTGACTATGTTTACACGTGATCATTAAAAGCTGTCTAAAATAGGTGTTGTACGTCATAAACCGTAAGAAATTAACCAATCACAGTTTACTTTAGAGAAGAATATCGAATATCGTTGATTAATTTCTTATGATTTATAATATCTATTGTAGATGACCCTTTAATCGGATTTAATAACATTCATAGTTCTAAAACTGACTAATCACAGCTATTCCTTTGAAGAATGGAATGATTAGCTAGCCTTAGAAGTAAGGATGTTATTAAACTTGATTAACCCTCAAACTGAACACGTGGGTCTTTCGCGTCCGTGCCATTTTTAATCCATTATTTAAAAAAAATATTAATAAAATCTCGAGGTTGGAAACTTATCCAAAAAAAGTTTGTGTCAAAAGGGACTTATAACTGAAAGGACAATTTAAACAGTTCATTCAGTGCTGGCAAATCAAAATCTAAAGCGGATACAAATGACCCACGTATTCGCTTTATGTATGTATATTAAATAAGAAAAGGTGAATAAGTAATTTTTTTTTTAAATATTGTTTTTTTGCTGTTAATCGTTTTTATAAAAATAAGTTATAAATTTACAATGTATAAATAATTTCCCTAAAAAAGAAACAAATTGCTTTAATTTCTATTGTGTTCATTTATTTTCATGCTAAAAGTATCTTTTGTTAATGATAACGAGCAACAAATAGGGGTTGTATGTATTAATCAATTTTTATACTGTAGATTGTAATGTAAATTACATTTTTATTTTCACTTTTCTTTCAAATAAATTACCTGAAGATTAAAAAAAAATTTTTCCTCAGAAAAAACACATTTTTATATACCTGAAAATTACCCATTTTCGATCATTTAAGTAATTATATTTTTTTAAAGCCGTGGACATATAGTATTTTTTTCGTAAACTTTGAACTTTGAATTAAAAATTCCTGGAAACCTTTTTGTTCAAAATTATTTTTTCAAACTGATTAATACATGCAACCCTTGTTTGTTGCTCGTTATCATTAACAAAAGATACTTTTAGCATGAAAATAAATGAACACAATAGAAATTAAAGCAATTTGTTTCTTTTTTGGGGAGATTATCATTGTAAATTTATAACTTATTTTTTTATAAAAGACGATTAACAACAAAAACACAATATTTAAAAAAAATGTACTTATTCACTTTTTCTTATTTAATATACATAAAGCGAATACGTGGATCATTTCTGTCCGCTTCAGATTCGCTAGCACTTTGCACTGAATGAACTGTTTAAATTGTCCTTTCAGTTATAAATCCCTTTTGACAAAAACTTTTTTTTGGATAAGTTTCCAACCTCGAGATTTTATTAATATTTTTTTAAAACAATGGATTAAAAATGGCACGGACACGAAAGACCCATGTGTTCAATTTGAGGATTAATTTTTATATAAAACATCTATGTTTCCAAATCTTGATCTAACAAATAACAAAAATATAATATTTACACGGTAAAAAATTTTGTGCTAAATTTAACACATTTCTCGTGTCCCAATTTATCCATTCTAATTTTAATGTTAATTTACAGAAGGCAAATATGTAAATAAATAACACAAATAATATGTAAAAAATTAACACAAAAATGTGAATTAGTGCAAGATTTACTTGTTAATTGTGTTGTTTTAACTCTTTAGAAACGGTGAATATTAACTCATTGCAGAAAAGTTAAAATAAAATAACGACAGTATGTTATATTAACAATGTTAAAAATTTAACACAAAAATTTCTACACAAGAAAATTTCAACAAAAATACAAAGTGTTTTTTACCGTATAAAAATATTTTTTCTTTAACTATACTACATAAACTTTTAGTTTAAACTTAAAAGAAGATGTGTAATTTTTTTTAGAATTTTTTAAGTAATTTTAGAGTACAAAAATTAACTCGGACTCCAGTTACCCATGCGTTCAGGATTACGGTGTCAAAAAAACGTGTTCAGTTTGAGGGTTAAGAATAAGGGTGTAATCACTGCATCAAGTTTTGCAAAAAGCTTAGTAATACTGAAACAATTCGTAAGATTTAGCAGGTTTTTGAAAATTAGATGCTAAGAGTGTTATACAAATTAAAAAATAGTTTAACCGGTTTCTTAGCCAAGAACAGAATTCGCCAAGCTCTGTACTCTTCAGATATGACTCCTTGTGATTTCTGGCTATTCTCTAATTGTAAGTTCAAAATGTCGCTGACTCGATTTGAGAGACAAAAGAATATCAAGAACCCGACAGCGCTGATAGCTATTTCAAAACAGAACTTTCAGAAATGTTTCTAGCAATAGAAGAACCTGCAGGCCTATTCTATAACTTTAACGCATGCGTTACGATATGATTGTCTTTTTCTTTTTTAATAAGTAAAAAAAAGATAGCATATCATAACGCATGCATTAAAAGTTACAGAATAGTCCTGCTAGTCTAACAATAAGTGTGGAATCATAAGGAACCTACTTCAAATGAAATAAAGTTAGAACTTAAAAGATAAACTATTTTTTTCCGGGTGTAAGGTCGGATCCTTTTTGGACAGAGTAGTATAGTAGCTACTCTCATTATAAATTAGCTTTCTTGTTAAAAACAACTATGTGTTTTCTTTATTCCATTCTTTACACAACTGAATTCTCTCATTATTTTATTGCATAAAAGTATTGACAAAAAATGAATATTCTATGAGATATTTGTAAAATTGTTAATCAAATTAAATTAATACGCTTTATATGAAAAACATGTTTTTCGAGAAATATCAATTTAAAATGGATCATTTTATATAATCAGCGCTTGAATATAGTTTTCAAGATGTAACTAAATAAATAAATGTTACATATTTTCATTTGATTTTCCGTACAAAAAACTGTAAAAATTAATAGACAAAAAAAGAAGCTCTCTCTTTCTCTCTGCCTTACCGTCTCTGCTAAACAATTCTAATCTTATAAATTAATCTTAATTTTCATTTGAGTTAGGTTAATTTTAGCTGACATATATCGTTATACATACATAAAAAGTTGTTAACAAATCAAAATGCAAATCGATTCGAACGTGAACTAACATAAAAGGGTAATACTGAAGAAGAGTGGTCCTTCTCACCGATTTCGTTGATTTTTTTTCCTGCTAGATTTCGATGCGTAGAACAACTTTTTTCTCTGCCGAAATCGTCGCTCTGCAACAGAACTTGAGTTATAAAATGATAAAAATTGACACTTTCGGGGTTTATGATAATTATGAAGGAGAGGAGGATTCCTTACCGATTTTCTTGAAACCTAACAATTTTGTCTATTTTGGTGCGTAAAATACGAATCTAAAAGTTAAAATTGTCGCTTTCAATTAGGAAAAAAGTTATTAAGTACTAAAGTTGACAGTTATGGGATTAGAATATCTGTCATATCGACATGCTATAGACACATTTGAGCATGCGCAGATGTCTCGGAGGTTGAAACAAAATTAATTACAAGATAACATAAATAATTCAAATTTGTTTTGCATGTTCAATATACCAAACTATTTTCTGCTTTAAAAAAATATATAAATTATTATATATTTTATGCTTTTTTAAAGCAGAGAATAATTAGTATATTGAAAAGTCTATAAATAGAAAGTTAAATATTAATTTTGTTTTAACCTCTAAGACATCTGCGCATGCTCAAATGTGTCTATATCATGTCGATATGACAAATATTCTAACCCTGTAACTGTTAATTTTAGTACTTAATAACTTTTTTCCTAATTGAGAGCGACAATTTTAACTTTTAGATTCGTATTTTACGCACCAAAATAGACAAAATTGTTAAGTTTCAACAAAATCAGTGAGGTAGCTCCTCTCTTTCATAATTACCTTAAGCCCGAAAGTGTCACTTTTTATCATTTTATAACTCGAGTTCTGTTGCAGAGCGATTTCGGCAGAGGAAAGAGTTGTTCTACGCATCAAAATCTAGCAGGAAAAAAAAATCAACGAAATCGGTGAGCAGGACTACTCTCCTTCAATATTATCTATAAAAGATTCAATATTGGACACAATTTCTATATGTGTAGATATTACTATGCATACACAAACCCACCTAACTGACACAGATCTTTATATAGAATGTTCAAATGTCAAAAATATTGAAAAGTGAATATACGAACAAGAGGAAGAGATTTTATATGGGATATGTAACTTTTCGAAATCTACCCTACATTATTTGGTACATTCGATATGAAATTAAATCTGTATTATTTATTAAATTTACAACTTTCCGCACGAAATCAAATAATCATTAAATAGTCACATTTTGTCTGGTAGATCTCATTTAGCATGTTGAAAACATAATTGGAATTGTAATTATAAATCTGATTTTTCACTAAAAACACCGAGTGATATGAATTAAATCTCGTATGAATAGTTGCAAATCCATGTAAAATTATATAAGATGTAGATTATACTTATCAATTTTTTAAATATTTTTATTCACGTTTCTTATTTAAAGAATATTCAACTAGTTGAATTTTTATTTGTTAACTACCGGCGTTGCCCGGGCTTCTTATATTTAAAAAATCAGCATTTGTGGAAATATAAAAATCGAACAATAATATTGAAATTAATTCATAGTATTGTATTTCCAAATTACAAAATTACTTATAAATTCATATAGTATATTACTTTTTCGCTATATTTAATATATACATATATTATTGTAAAACTAAATTTATTATTCTAATGCTTTGATACATTGAAAAAAAAATGTTGAATCAACAACATCATCATAGTTGAAATTTATTTTATTAATTCAACAACATTATTAATCAAATCAATACATAGCATATTAATTTGATTAATAATGTTGTTGAATTAATAAAATAAATTTCAACTACGATGATGTTGATGGTTCAATTTTATTTTTTTTTCAGTGTATAAAATATTTTTATTTTTTTCTCCGGAATGAATATATAAATGTTTTGGCGTGCTCATTTTGAAACAAGCAACATATAATTGACCATGAGAAAACCATAGACTTTCTTAAATTATTACAAAGTGTCAAAGAGATGAAATTACCAATAGATGATATAGTGTTCAAATTTTATAATAGTCTATGTTTTCCGCAGAGTAACTATGCAAAATATATATATATATATATTATCTGTGCATTTTAAAATCCGAAGTATGAAAGACACATTAGAGCATAATCTTTCAAAAGATGTAGAATATTTTCATTTATTACTCGTATAAAAAGTCATCGTTCTTATCTATTTAATTAGTTCATAAACTTTTTGTATTGTTTTACCTCATATTTTTTTTATTTGATTCAATTATTATTAAAGATAATGGCTTACGTAATTTTAATATTTCGCCCGATTCTAAATTGTTTTATACGTTTTTTGGGGGTTCTATTTAATTTTCTGACATCTTTCATCTTTTATTCATCTTGAACAATGTAGTTTTTATAAGCTAACACTTGTTCAAAAAGAGTACATGAATATTCTGTGCTTCTTATTGTTGGTGATGAAAATTTCTATTGATTTAGAGTTCTATTAACGATTTACATTTAAGACTCATTTATTTCTCGAAATGTTAATATATTTCTTATACATATATATTCATTGATGTGATTTTCGTTAAAACCAAAATATTAAAGCGGCAATAATAACATGTTAAAATTTATGAAAGTATCGATTTTGTGATTTCATAATTGTGTCTTAAAATGGATATTTATAAAATATAAAATAAATATTAAATTTATAAAACGTAGACTAATATAATGAAATCAAAATAAATAATTAAAATGTTTATACTACATATATGTATCTATATATATGTATTAATTATTTTTACCAGTTTATTCCATTAAATAAAGTCCAAGACAATAAAAACCAAAATTGATTATAGTTTCTCCACTCAGTGAACATTTCTGATCAACTCTGTTTTATGTTTATCTTTTAGAAATCGAAAATTTCTAACTCTTTCGTCATATTGTTAACAGTCATTGACGCCATATGGCGCCGAAAATAATTTGACCACAACTGTCACTAACGCCTATAGGCGCATCGCAGAAAAAATACACTAAATCCATTCCGATTTCCATAAAACTCGGTATCCGAAGGTTTTTTGGATCGCTGAATCCGAATATGATATCCGAATTCCAAAATTCAAAATGGCGGATTCAATATGGCAGACATCAATTTCAAAAAATTAACATATTTTTATAAAACTCAGTATCCGAAGATTTTTTGGATCGCTGAATCTGAATGTGATATCAGAATTCCAAAATTCAAAATGGCGGACATCAATTTAAAAAAATCAACATATTTTTATAAAACTTTTTTTTCAGTTACAGAGAGAAGAAATGAAAGTAACTGCATTGGTAATAATTCTAATACATACGAGAACTAATTCGAAATTAGAAATTCCCAAAAAACCTTAGAATACCGAGTTTTATAAAAATATATTGATTTTGTGAAATTGGTGTCCTCCATATTGAATTTTAGGATCCGCCATTTTGAATTTTGGAATTCTGATATCATATTCGGATTCAGCGATCCAAAAAACCTTAGGATACTTAGTTTTATGATCATCAAGTTTTACTTTGTGTCAACGCACTTTTGGCCCACAAGGTAAAATTTGCTTCCGACTGTCAAGGGGTTAAGTGTAATTAGAAAGATTTACAAAAGCATTAATTATACCATACAATATGAAAGCTTACAAAAATTACACGTTAAACTTTCAATTTAGAATATCTTACACGTTCTATTAATCACCGACCTTAACAATGGCATCTTGCCAACCTAATCTTAAAGTACACATCAATTGGTCTCCGCATTATCGAAATAGAAGCATCAGGTTAGCGTACGTGTAATCTGAATAATCTCACGAGATAAATGCTTCACAAAGTACAATAAATCATCCATCGATATTACAAAGTCAAGACCGGTATCTCTTGCATATAGCTATATATATATCCACAATAGTGTTCGAAATAGTATTGGGTCACAATTATAAACTCCTCAAAAAAATTATCAGGGCAACAATTTTTTCACGAAAAAATTGTCAAACTTTGAAGTGCTGTAACTTTGCGACAAATTATCCTACTGAAACGAAAAAAAGAGCAAATTAAAGTTTGAGATGTCTATTTTGAGATCCTCTTAGGTTCATAATAATACATTCATTAATTTTGAAGTTATGTGACTTTGAAGCGGAATAAGGCAAATAAGGAAATGAAAATCTCAACTTTAACGCACCGCACCGAGTGGAGTGATTTTTTCTGACTTCATCAAACCAATTTTAAGTGAAAGGCTGTCCCTTTAGCTTTAATTTTGTTTTTTATTTTTCGTCGTACAATTTTTTTTTGTCAAATTATTCTACTTTAAACAAAAAACACTAAAGAAAGGGTTTGGAGTCGATAAATACTGTGGAAGTGACGAACCACGAGGTCCTAATCTGTCCTGTGTTTTCATTATCCCAACGCAGAGGAAGGATTACTTTCTTTCATATTCTTTTACTACACACACGGACGTATGCGTACGCACATTTTGAACTGTAGGCGTGATGAAGAATACGTTCACCATATGCATATTTTGTTTAAAATTCTCTGACAAACTTTAAAGTTGACTATCTCCGCCAAAAATAATGGAATCTTAAAAAACCAAAGTGGATTTAAAAGAGTACATATTTAACTTTTATTCTTAAGCTAGAGCAACCGAAAGAAAGATTTTTAGAGTACTTATGCACAGTCATCTTGATTTGTATTTTTAACATACTGAAATTTTGAAGCTGAATTCAAAGTGCAAAACGGCATACAAAAAGAAATCATGTCTGAAATTTAGTCTTAATACTTGAATGCTGATATTTTAAGCTTCAAATGCTTTTTTTATCATTCCTGTATGATAATCTGTTTGTCTAATATGGCCTATTAAGGATGTTTAGCACCTACAATCGGAGCAAAAAGTAGACGAATATATACTTTTCTCATATATCTTAATATATGATTATTATAAAGATTGCATAAAATCTTATTATTTATTCATAGCTAGAGTGTAGAAATGTATTTTTGAACTTCTGTTGCTTTTTTCGGAGAATTTTCGTGTTTCTTAAATTATAATGAGAAACTTTTATTATCGACGGTACCTCGATTTCAACATTACAGCACAAAATTTGAATTATAAAAATAAAAGAATTTACTCGTACAGAGTAATTTAAAATGTCAGAATAAAAATTATAATAGTGAATAATGACAAAATATAGAAGATTTTTAACTATTTCTTTGATAAATTTAATAATTTGTCATTTCTCCGAGAAGAAAGAAATGTGGCAACATGATAATTTTTCATAAGTTGGTCAAATTGCAAATTGACATATGAGGCTTAGTCGCTTCTCGCTTACACGTTTGTATATATAGGCTTCTTCGGATGAAAAGATAGGTTATTTAAAATGTCAAAAGAAGGCTCAGCTGAATGCTATGTTGCCACGTTTTCACAATAAATAATATGTCATCTCGGATAATAGGTCGAAATTGAGAAAATTATATTCAATATCTTTTGAACTAGTCAATACTTGACCAAAATTATGTTGATCAAATATTTCCTCTATATTTAAACTATACTTTTGCAAATTTTGAGTAAATTCCTATTATTATTTCTATCTATTTTAGTTCTTAAATCAACACGATCACAGGTTTTTTTTTTATAAGATTGAGATTTTCATTTTCTTATTTGCCTTATTTTGCTTCAAAGTCACATAACTTCAAAATTAATGAATGTATTATCATGAGCCTAAGAAGATCTCAAAGAAGACATCTCAAACTTTAATTTGCTTTTTTGTTCGTTTCAGTAAGATAATTTCTCGCAAACTTACAGCACTTCAAAATTTGACAATTTTTTCGTGTTGTCCCGTTAATTTTTTTGAGAAATGTATATTGTTATACACATTCAGTTTACAATTTACTTAGCATTATGTTATAAGTACATCAGAGTAGACGACAGAGTATAAAAAGTAATAAATTAAATTTTTTTGCATTACATGGCACAATTGTGGCTTGTATGTAAATTAGATGCAATTAGAATGAGAAGAAGATCTATTTAATCTAAACATAAAATAAAATTGTGATCATATTTTAGAAAATATCTCTGTTTACAGTATTTGGCGACGTCAGAGATATGTCTGCTATAATATCATATCAAGAGAGATACGCTAGTATCTTATACCAAATCATATACAATAATTACGCGGAGCAAACAATCACGTGCAGAACAGGATATCTGTATCATTATGTATTTATATGCGAGTCGCTAGATGGTAGGTTACAAGGGAACCTCGCGAACCCGGGAATTTTAATTTTAATGAAACGTTGCACACATGTAGAGAGAATAAATAGATGAATTTAGAAATTTTTAATTGCGGCGGAAAAACGTTTTTAAGGGGTGAAGTCACTTCTCATATATAAAATGGCTTTTTGCTTTTCTCGATATATCTCGAAAATTATTGAAAATATCAAAAAATGTTTTATACGTTTTAAAAGTTTTATAGTAAAACCTCTATTTAATCACGTTAATAAAATTTTTTTAAAATTTTTGAAAATTTTTGATTTTATTAACGTGGTTAAATAGAGGTTATTTTACCATAAAACTTTTGTATAAAACATTTTTTTATATATCTAATAATTTTCAAGATATATCGAGAAAAGCAAAAAGTTGCTTTATATATGTATATGAAGGGTGATTTCACCTCTTAAAAACGTTTTTCCGGCGCAACTAAAATTTTCTAAATTTATCTATTTATCCCTTGTTAGTTATATTACCGAGAAAAAAATTACATAAGAAAATAATTAAATTATTTATTTTGATTCTATTTTATATCATTTCTTGTAAAGTTAAAATTACGTTATGTTACCGAAATCAATTTTAATTTTGGAAATCCAGTGTAATTCTAAGCAACAGCTAGTGAATTTTTAATAGTAAATATTATGAAAATATCAATATTTAAATTTTTTTCAAAACTGCAGAATGAAATTACTTTTATCGAGAACGTTAAAATGATCACGATATAGTTTGGATTATAATGTAACTGATGTAACATTTGTGTTATGTAGAGCACTAACTAAGTATAAAACACATCAAATAAATCAATAAACGACATAACGCAGTATATATAGCTGTTATTTATTTACGTCATGCATGTAGCACGTACATATTATTTTTTTCCATCGCGGTTCGTCACAGCATTACACTATGTCAAGATTAAAAAATGTTATTACATACTGCGTGTTCCAGCGTAAGTGTTAGTTCTTATTATCTCCTAAACTAAAGCAGATAGATTATAACAAATGTATACATTTATACATATACATATATGAAGTTAAATGATTTTATTTATGAAAATAAAATTTTATCAATAAAGGAATCAGAAATTAACTGTATTGCATGACTAAAAGCGAAAAGTAACTAGAATAAATAACTAAAATTAATAACTAGATGCAAAATTTCATAATTTTTGTAAGTAATGTAATATAAGTACTTACAATAGAGTTTAATTAAAATCGCTTAATGTATATTTTATATTTAATTTGCACATTTGTAAATTAAATGAGTTTAAGTTATATTTTTCAAGTTTATTATATAAAATTTCTAATATATTCATAAAGCATATATTGTTATGCCTCTTGTTAATATAAGAAGAATAAGATATGTTCTCACATAAAAGAAACATCAAGAAGCAATTTCGAATAAAATTTTTATTTTAAAAGAATGGATAATATATAATAATGAAAGAATATTACTTTTTAATTCACGAAAATTTAATTGTGAAATTTAAAGTTGTGTTTTCACATATAGAACCGTATTCATTTAATTTGATAATTAAATATTTAATTATATTTTCTTTCTCTCTTATTAATTCTTACTCATATATTATCCGCTTTTTATTCCTTAATTGTATTTTTTAATTAGATATTTTATTTAGGTATTTTTTTAATTTAGATATTCCTAAAAAATATTTATAATTTTACTATATATATTATACATCTATTACTTCTTGTAAAAATTTATATATTTATGTATTAGATATTATTACTATAAGTATAATTATTACTATAAGTATAATTCACACGCAGAAAGTACATAAATAATTTGATATCTTTTTGTAATCTTTTTTGCAAAAATCTGATTAAGGTTAATGTTTTTTCCACATTTGCTTGGGTTAGACCGAGAAATAAGGCTTGAATAAGAGCTCGCAAGCTTAATCTTTGCAAAATATGTTTTTTTCAAACAGAAAAGTTTAAAGGACGCTTAAGAATGTATGTACAGAATCAAAATCTGCAATTAAAATATTTGTCTATGTCTTTACGATTGATCTTTTAGTTACGAGAATTTATTTTTTCATTTATTGCCACACATTTTCAACATTTATGCGTGCGTAGATCACCTTGACGTCTTATACCCTGCAGGAATGATCGATATTAGATATATTACGTCCCAAAGCACTGCAGTGGTTATATTATTGTATTTTTTGCGACAAAACATGATTAAACTCACAAACAGACATATTGTCAGTGCAAAATTTAAAGATTTAATGCAATATGATAGAAGACTTATGTAAAAGCATGAAAAGTAGATTTTTTTGTATTCACAAAAATTGAGTTGTTAACAAAAATTAATAAAATATTTTATCATTAATAATAGTTTTTTTGTTATATCATTCATATATTACTTTCAATTATTATATCAATGCCAAGTTTTTTTGCATTAAATTTTTTTAATTTTTACTTTCTATTTTTATAGTTTTTAAATATTTTTTTTTATTTTATTTTATTATTTTTTTTGTGCAATATTGTTTGATATTATAATTTTTGCAAGAAAGATATAAATATGTAAATTTAAATAATTTTTTTGTTTTTCAATTAGCACATTTCTTTTTACATTATAATTTTTTCATAGAAAAGATACATTTGAAAACTAGACAATAAAATAGCGCTTTTTTGTATGACATTTTTTTTATCTATTGAACTAATAGGACAAATAGGACTTTTTGGTACAATAATTTTGTGAACGGATGCGTAGATTTTCTTTTTTTCTTTAAAATGTATTTTTTTAGGATTACTGTTTTTTGAATGATGTTTATACAGAAATCTAATTAAAATTATCTTATTTGTATCTTTAGTTTATTGGATCTTAATATGCGTAGAATAAGCAGATTTCTAATAAGCTTAATTAATGACTGTAGTTTGTATTATGTACAAAGAAGAGTAGAGGTTTAATCATTATATAAATAACTCTATGAAATATAAAATATATATATATACATATATATACATACGTATACATATATATTTAATTGTATATATGTACATATATACAGGGTGTCTCAAAACGACCGTATCACCTCTCGGGTGCAGGTAGAGCGTATTGCGTTTAAGATGACTCAAAGAAAGAATCGAAATTTACGTTTATGTGTTAATTTATTGATTTTTAATTACACTTTATATTAATATATACATATACATATATACAGGGTGGGTCATTTTAATCGATCCAGTCGAATATCTCGAAAATCAAGCCTGGGAGAGAAAAATATTTCAAGCAGAAGTTGTTTGGTTTCGAGGGGGCCATAAGATGGTACCATTGGTCTGACCTTGAAGAGTCATTTGAAGGTCACATGAATGTCATGTTTAATTTTTTAAATGAGACACCCAATATATATTTTATGGCATATTTTTGTAGCTTATTTCGAGAGCTTTCCAAAACACTATAATCAAATGTTTTATCGTGAAGTACTTTTCGAGTTATAAGGCTTCAAAGTTGCAATATTTTGACATAAAATATAAGATATCGCGTAAAATATTCATTTTTCGATTATCTTATCCTAATATTTTTATGTACAGAATAATGAGACGAATCAATTGATATAAAGAAAACACATAGTTATCTTTAAGAAAAAAATCTGAATTTGCAACTAGCAGTTACACATTTTTACTTTAACATAACCTCTCGAAACCAAACAACTTTTGCCTGAAATATTTTTCTCTCCCAAGCTTGGTTTTCGAGATATTTGACTGGATCGATTAAAATGGCCCACTCTGTATATATATATATATATATATATATATATATATATATAAAATTTTTTTTTAAATGTTTACTTAACCATATTAATAAAATTATGAAGAAACTTTTGAAAAAATAATTGAAATTAAAAACTTATTTGTTTTTTTTAAATTTTATTAATGGTTAAATAGAGATGTTTTATAAAACTTTTATATAAAATATTTTTTAATATCTAAAATTTTTATATATCAAGAAAAGCAAAGCCGCTCTATATGTATATGAGAGATGGTTTCACTTTTTAAAATCGTTTTGGCCAGCAACTGAAAATTTCTATTTTATTAATTTCCAATTCATCTATTTACTCCGTTACATCTATGTAAAGTTTCTGTGAAATCAGGATTTTCGGATTTGCAATGTTTTCTTGTATTGTTTTATTTTAAAAATAAAGGCTAAAATTCATTATTCATTATTTCTAAAGGTCATTATTTCTAAGGAAAACGAAATGTGGAATGCATCCTCTGCAAATTATTATTTACAGCTACGCTACTGTGCATACATACGATTAAATATATACATACATATATACAGGGTGTCCGATCACGACCCATAGCTCAAGGGCAGATAGAGGAGGTCAAACCGAATAGAAAAGTCCTGTACCATCTTGCGATTTTCAGAATAATTATTGAGAAATTAATTTACAAAGATCAGCAAATCCGACGCGAGTATTAGCCCGCTGCAAAAAAATGGCGAGAAGGACAGCCCACCACTAGGCCGGTCGCTAAATAATAATCGCTAATCTATTGTTCTTATCAACGCTTCTCGTCTATGCCCCTGGTAACCGCAAGGCAATGGAGCCTATTTACGCCGCGCGCGCTTAGCGACGTGGGCCATCTTATCGACATGGGCAGATATAGCAAGTCAAACCGAATAGAAAAGTTTTCTACCATTTTACAATCTTCGTAATAATTACCGAGAAATTAATTTTAACAAAGATTGACAAATCCAGGCGAGTACAAGCGCGCGGCGAGAAGGCCCATCCTACTGCTACACGGTTACTAGACGCTCATTGAATAATAGAAGAAGCGGTCTACGACTAGCAATGGCTGTGTATGAGTAACGCGCCTAGTAACCGCGTAGCAGTAGGATGGGCCTTCGCGCGCACTTGTACTCGCGCGGATTTGTCAGTATTTGTTAATTAATTTCTCGGTAATTATTATGAAGATCGCAAAATGGTAAAAGACTTTTCTATTCGGTTTGACTTGCTCTATCTGTCCATGAAAGGTTGGGCGATTATTACCGGACACCCTGTATGTATGTATACACAGGGTGTCTCAGAATGACCGTATCACCTCTCGGGTGCAGGTAGAGCGGATTAAATGGAATAGAAAAGTCCTGTACCATTTTGCGATTTTCGGAATAATTATTGAGAAATTAATTTACAAAGATCGGCAAATCTGACGCGAGTATCAGCCCACTGCAAAAAAGATGGCGAGAAAGACGATTCTTATTTAGCGACCGCTAGACCGGTCGCTAAATAATAATCACTAATTTATTGTTCTTATCAACGCTTCTCGTCTATCCCCCTGGTAACCGCGAGGCAATGGCGCCTATTTACACCGCGCGCGCTTAGCGACCGTCCTTAGGACCGTCCTTCTCGCCATCTTTTTTGCAGCAGGCTAATACTCGCACCGGATTTGCTGATCTTATAAATTCTCTTATAATCTCTCTCCTCTCTCCCTCTCTCTCCTCCCTCCCTCCCTCTCTCCCCTCCCTCCCTCTCTCTTCCTCTCCTCCCTCCCTCTCTCTCCTCTCTCTCTCTCCTCCCTCCCTCTCTCTTTCTCTCTTCTCCCTCCCTCTCTCTCTCTCCTCCCTCCCTCTCTCTTTCTCTCTCCTCCCTCCCTCTCTCTCTCTCCTCCCTTCCTCTCTCTCTCTCTTCTCCCTCCCTTTCTCTCTCTTCTCCCTCCCTCTCTCTCTCCTCCCTCCCTCTTTTTCCTCCCTCCCTCTCTCTCCTCCCTCCTTCTCTTTCCTCCCTCCCTCACTCTCTCTCTTCTCCCTCCCTCTCTCTTTTTCCCCCTCTCTCTTTTTTCTCCCTCCCTCTCTCTCTCTCTCTCTCTCACTCTCCCTCTCTCTCTCTCTCTCTCTTTCTCTCTCCTCCCTCCCTTTCTCTCTTTCTCCTCCCTCCCTCTCTTTCTCTCTCCTCTCTCCCTCTCTTTCTCTCTCCTCCCTTTCTCTCTCTCTTCTCCCTCCCTCTCTCTCTCTCTCCTCCCTCTCTCTCTCTCTCACAAATTATAAGTAATAATTAAGTAATATATATTTCACTTTCGGCAGTTGTTTCTTTTAAACCACAAGTTAATCTCATTTTAATAATGTTGTTAAAAATAATAATCTATTTTATCTTTACAAAAAGAAATTGTCTATGTAAAAAAAATAATAAAAATTATGTTTTTATTTATAGCATTTGTTTATGCATTTACAAAAATTAATGACTTATTTGTTTAATTAGCAGTTATTTTATCTGTTATGTTAATGATTAAAGTAAAAAATTAATTTTAAAAAAATTTATGTTAAAATAAAAAAAATCATGTTAATGAGTGTATATCACATTTTGGCTTTTTATATAGTATAGCCCTTTTTATTCGCGAATTCATTATTCTGCGGTATTTTTTGTATTTGGTAATTGTTATTTTTTAACAATTGATAACAGTAATAATTAACAATTTGTTCCAAGAAAAAAGTAAGAAAATGTTCCTATATTTGCTTTGTATATTTTATATATATATATATAGACATATTTAAATATATATATATATATATATATATATATATATATATATATATATATTTGGAAGTGTGTATTACCAAAATGATATTAAAATGTTATTAAATGATTATATTAACAAAATTAATTAATTTTTAAATGATTAATTATTGAATTTTTTGTAATATGAAAAAAAAGTATGTATAGTACATAGGAGATTACATTAATATAAGAGATTATATATTAAAATGTAGAGATTATTATTGTCAGAATTTTTAAAATCCAGAAAAAATAATTGTGACGATTACGGAAAATTTTATTATTAGGTATCTAATATTGAAAAATTTTTACATTATTTTTAAAAGAAACAACTGAAATAATGCTACAAAAATTGTACTGTGTGTAATTTTATTATACAAAATTATTCCATAAAACTTATTACATAAAATTACAATGAAAAGTTTTCACAATGGAAAGTTTATATTATTACTTTAATCATTTATTTTTTTTAATAATAATACTAGTTTACAGCCAAAAATTATTTTAAATCAGACAAGTGTTTCTTGTAGATTATTGGGTGCTGAAAACGATGCCGCAAACTAAACACCAGCACGTCAGATTTGTAAAATAATTGAGATTGACTGTGAAAAAATTAAATTTTTTTTTTAATAAAAAAGTCAATGTTTGTAATTCTCAGAAATCATTAATGTATTATTCATCTCTATAAAATGCGTTTTTTTATTTCGACATCTTACTTTTTAACCATGTTATAAAAGTTTTTAAGCGCATACAAAGTTTTGCTTAATTATATTAAATAAAAAAAATCATACAATTTTAAAAAATGGCAATGACTTTGGAAAAAATTATTTTTTCTAAAATTATTTTTACGATTATTTGTCTTCTTTTAGATTAACAACTTTTGTCTGGAACATTTTTTCGAAAATGCAATTTTCAGCATCCAAAACTCTAAGAAACACTTTGTCTAGTTCAAAATAATGAAAAGAAAAATATTTTTTTGTAAACTAGTGTAATTTTTAAACATTGAATATTAATGAAGTTTTTTGTAGTAATTATTTGAACATTTTATCTAATAAACCTGCAGTATAATTTAATATTATCTACCAATAATTTATATATTACGTCCACTATATACCGATATTACACTTCTACCTAATATATTTACCGCTATATCTCTAATTATAAGTATATATAAGCTATTAATGTTCAATGTGAAGAGCTCGCTCTCAGTTCCGATTTTGACATTAAGTCGATTAAGAAGCTAGCACAAATGTGCACGAGTATATGCCTTCAAATGGGCGTGCACACATGCAGACCGGAAAGTAATTCAAGGGAAAAAAGAGGGTAGTTGACGGCAACGGTGGTGACGATGGTAGGCGTGGGAGTTTTCGCATGTGAGAGCATTGGCAACGTGCCATAGTGGAGTGACCCACTTTTAATGTATAGATTGACCCGCTTGACGCCATTTTAACTTTGCGCCGTCGAATAGTCGCCACTTTTAATTCTATATTTTCAAGTCACCGCAAACGGATTGTTTTTAATCTCAAAATTTAATTTAATATTTTCTGATTATTATTTAATATTTTCTGATAATTTTCAAGAACTACATATAATAAATATATTTAAAAATATTTCTCATTATCAATAAAATTGCTTTTTAAATTTAGTATAATTTATTTTTAACTTTAAGATAATATATTAATCTGAAATCACACATATTACTTAATTTTATATTAATTAGATAAATGAATAATTAATTTTAATTTGTGTTTGTGCACCAATTTAAATCTTGAATATATTTTAATAATGAAAACTATTAATCTATATTTTTAATTAACATAATTTCTGCTAATAACATTTTTCTAAAAATTATAATGTTAAAAATCTTTAAATTATGACTTTAAATTTTAATTAATTAAATTATAATTAAAATTAAATATAAGTAAAAAGATTTTTTGAAATATTAACTGTTATTTGTTAATATTATACACACACACACACGTGCATACGTACATACACATATATTTATATTTATATTTGTAAGTAAAACATATTTTGTGTATAAGTTCCAATAGAAGAGTGTTACACATATAGGGTGAACAAAATAAAGCGTGACGAATTTTTATCTCCAAAAATATTAGTTCTAGAAGAAAATGTTTTATACAAAAGTTTTATAACTTCGAAAAGAACATAAGAGGCGGTGACATTGATTTGTGTATGTGTCAAGGTCAAATAAAAGTCAATTTTATTTTTTCTATTATGGAATTACCTTACTTTTTTTATATAAATCGATTCCTTGTAATAATCTGCGTAAAAAGTTGTAAGACTGTGATGGCTAAAAATTGTTTATGAGATATTTTATACTTTAATTTTGCATAACTACAAAAATCTTGTAAAATATTTATTTCTCGATTATGTTATCTTAATACTTTTATGCATAGAATGACTTTTTTTTAAGAAAAAATATGTAGCTGTTTTTATATTTTTTCTTAAAAACAACTGTATGTTTTCCTTACATCAATTGATTCCTGCCATTATTCTGTGCATAAAAATATTGAAATAAGATAATCTAAAAATGAATACTTTACGAAATATAATTTATGCAAAATTATGTCAAATTAAAGTATGAAATATCTCGTAAACTATTAAATTTTTAGTTATCATGCCCCCTTAACTTTTTACACAAAGCATTGTGAGGAATTGATTTATATAAAGAATTAGAATAATACCATTTAAAAAAACAAAGTTCACTTCCATATGATACGTACACTCAAATCAATGTTACCATTTTATATTTCTCTCAAAGTCACAAAAGTTTTGTGTAAAATATTTTTTTTCTAGAAACAATATTTTTTTAAATAAAAATTTGTTACCTTTTTTTCACCCTGTATAATGTAGAATACATATACATAATACGCAGAATGTTAAGTTTCTGTTTTCAACTTATGTAACGAGTTATTGATAAATTTTTCATTGATTTCTGAACGTAACTATGATGAGGATAGTACATAATATTTTAATATAATTACACATATGTAAAAGTGTTTAACATAAAACAATAAAAAAGTTAGCATTCTAAAATAATATAAGTAATATAAGTAAACTTATGTTTTTAATAATTCTGTATTTTTTCTTTCAGATTTATCTGGCAGAGGCTCAAAAAAATTTGGCGATGTTTGTGAAGTGGATAAGGAATGCGGTTTTGCAGGCTCCTACTGCGAACCGAAGAAAAAACTTTGTGCTTGCAGAGAAGAATTTGAAGCCACTAACCACCTGGACAAATGCGGACATGGTAAGAGTTAGGATCCTGAAAATTAAAAATTTATTAGAAATATTTTCTTTACAAAACATAGTATTCTATACAAAAGACGTATAAAATAAGAGTAAATTTTTACACAAATTTACATAACACGGAATGTGTATTGTAAAAAATTTATTCTTTAACAATATGCTTGAAATTAGGCGATGTCTTTTTATAATTCCTTATTACATGTTTAAAGATAAAAATATATGGCTAAAATTAAGAGAATTGTAAAAATATGAAAATATGTAATTACGAAAGTTGTACAATATCAAAAAACCTATAATTATATTTATTAATTACAATTGTTAAAAAATAACCTTTTCGAGATGGAAGATCTTTCATTGAAGTTTCGCGGTGCACTCTGGAATGCATCGTTTTGTTGATTGTATGACGATTATATACATTTTCGCGGTTTAATTTTTCTTTTAAATTGAATACGGAATGTTTAAATTTAAAAAATGGACCGTTTGAAAATGTTTAAATAAACGCTACCTAATAATCATTAGAAAGTTTTATAAAAAATTGTTGTTTTTATTCAGTGTTTGGCTCTACTGCTCATTTTTTTTATTGTTAATATTTATACGTATATACATTTATTATATACAATACGTATATACATTTATTATATACAATATTTATAGAATATTTATTAATATTTATATAACATTTTTATTATTAATATTCAAAACCTTTTCAATTATTACTATTTATTACTATTTTGTATGTATGTGTTTGTATATGGGTGTATATACACATATATATTTTTTTTTATATGAAACATTACATTTAGCATAAAGAGTATTAAGTAATTCATTTTTAATTCACATTTCGTAATTGTATTTTGATAAAAATATATTAAAAATCTTTTTAGCGGCAAACGTGAACGAGTCCTGCTTTTTCCACGAGCAATGCGAAGCACGAGTAAGCGAAACGGAATGCCGCGATGGCCGATGCATCTGCCTCTTCGAGAAGATCCCGGTGATACAATCTGACCGTATAATCTGCGTCGGTAAGGAAAGGAATTCTAAAGAAACAGAACCTTTAAGGGGATTCAAAAGCTGTTTTATATATATTACCGACCAAAATTTAACCTGACATGACAATATATTTGCTTAATATAAAAGTTGCAATTTATACACATAAAATAAAATAGGTTACCACTATAAGAATTGCATGAAGGAATATTTGTGAACTTTTAGAAATGACGTCTGACATGAGCTTGTGTTTTGATCTCGCACACTCACAAATGCATAAGAGTAGTTTTTTACAAATTTGAAAAATCTTTTTTACTAAGCTTCTAAAGTCATTTCTAAAAGTTTACTAATATTCTGTTATGTTATTCCAAATGCGGACGCTATATCTCTTACGCGGACATACCGTAGAATTTTTTATATTAAATAAATATTATTACGACGTAACTGTCATTTTTTAATTTTTTTATCATTTTTATATGAAATTATTCACCCCTGTGTGTTACTTTTATAAGTACTTTAATTGTGGAGAAGGATTTATCAATCTTTGTAGCCAAAAAAAGATTTTTAAAATTTGTAATTCATGTTCTGTCAGTAATTTTGATCCTCTTAAAATATTATAAGTATATACTGATAATATATGAAAAATAATGTACTACTGAGACATTATAGAGATGTATATTATATACTGTACGTATATTCACAGTATGAGTATAGAATATTCGAATGATATCATGTGCTGTTAGGGAAGGGGGTTCTAAACCGTCCTGTATTATTGATATTTTTATTACACCAAACTGTTTTTATTGGTTGTAGAAAATGATAAATTCTTTTCCACGATAAAAGTATATACCGAAACCTTTTCGGAATATGCAATCTTTATTTATTATGTTAATAAAGAAAAAAGTTAAGAAATTACAGTTTTTTTATCGACTTCTGGAGCCAGGTCGTAAATAATAATTGCTTGATATGAACGTTTTGCAGTTTGTATCAATAAAATAAGATAGGTTTCAGATATAAATTGCATGAAGGTAAATTAATGAACTTTTAGATATGAACTTAGAAACTTAGATAAAAAACATTTCGTTAAAAAAAATGTTGTGCAGTAAAATGTTTTTTAATAGGCTTCTAAACTCATTTCTAAAAGAATTTTCGCATAACAAAATAATTAATACACATATATACATAGTATAATTAGTATTATCATTTTTATAAATACATGTACACACACACACACACACACACATACATACACACGACACACGCACGCATACATACACACACACTCTTATCTATCTCTTCCTGTCGCGATGTTGAACTGCAGGCATAGACTCGTCGTGTGATCTAGAATTTAAGCAAAAGCTGTAATTGCGCATAACAAAATAATAGTAGCAATAATTCAATCGGTTAAATATATGAATACTCATCTGATACCAGTTAATAATACGAATTATCCCACGAAATTCTCTATTAGTTGCCGCTTTCCGACAGATTCACGAATTTGAAACAATAGAACAGAATAAACCAGCCAATTAGATAACCGATAAATCAATAATACATACATTTTTAATAGTTATTATTACTTCTTATTTCCTATTTTTCTCTCTTTCTCTTCATCATTGCGATCCTCTATGAGGATATCGAAGCGCTCATTCGCATAGATATTCCGCTCGGCTACCGCGAATCGTGCCCTTCCGCTCCTTTCCGTCATGCCAGGACGTGACAACGGAAGAAAAATAATATTTTTCATTTTTAAAAGTTCACAAATATTTCTTCATGCAATACTTACAGTGGGAACCTATTTTATTTTATGTGTATAAATTACAACTTTTATATTAAGCAAATATATCATGGTAAGTTTGATTTTGTCGGTAAAAAACATTTTGTATATTTGTTGAAATTTTCTTGTGTAGAAATTTTTGTGTTAAATTTTTAACATACTCTTATGTTAATATAACATACTGTCGTTATTTTATTTTAACTTTTCTGCATTGAGTTAATATTCACCGTTTCTAAGAGTTAAAACAACACAATAACAAGTAAATCTTACACTAGTTCACATTTTTGTGTTAATTTTTTACATATTATTTGTGTTATTTATTTACATATTTGCTTCTGTTAAATTAACATTAAAATTAGAGTGGATAAAGTGGAGCACGAGAAATGTGTTAAATTTAACACAACATTTTTTACCGTGTAATATAGAATAGCTTTAGGATCCCCTTAATGAAATTCCTGTCACATGCCCACATGCTTCGACATGCCTTAGCAGGAATTAAAAGCGCAGTATTAATAAAGCTTGTCTTATTTCGACGTCTTTCAAGGATATCTTTTTTATATAAAAAATAAAAATAAAAAAATATACAAAAAGATAAAAATAAGAAAAAAATAAATATGAAATAATATTGCGGTTTTCTGATACTTATTAATATAGATGAAATGATCGTTAATAGTCGTAAATAAATGATTCGTTTAAAGAATAATATGCATATACTTAATTCAATTTGTTTCTTAAAAATATTATTTTTATATATTTATTTTCTAAAGATTAAATAAGAAAGAGAGAATTTAAAAATTGTAAATTTATTAGTTATAAAATTACTAATAAAAAAGATTAAATGTGACAAAAAAGCTCTAATAATAATAAGCAGTAAATATTGCGAGACTTAAGGAGCGAGCAACACAGCAAGGTATATGGATACAAAAATTAATAAATTGATAATGATTAATGACGAGACGCAAAAAACAAAAAATTAATAAATTACAGAACACATAGAAAGATAAATTACAAATTAAATAGAGACATTTATATGTAATAATATATATATAATTTATATATATAATTTATATATATACATATACAGGGTGTCTCATAATTAACGAGCCAACACTCGTGAACGGGTAGAGCGCGTTAAATGGAATAGAAAAGTCCTGCACCATTTTGCGATTTTCAGAATAATTATTGAGAAATTAATTTACAAAGATCGGTAAATCCGGCGCGAGTATCAGCCCGCCGCAAAAAAGATGGCGAGAAGGACGGCCCACGGCTAGGCCGGTCGCTAAATAATAATCGCTAATCTATTGTTCTTATCAACGCTTCTCGTCTTCCCCTGGTAACCGCGAGGCAATGGCGCCTATTTACGCCGCGCGCGCTTAGCGATCGTCCTTAGGACTGTCCTTCTCGCTATCTTTTTTACAACGGCCTGATACTCGCGCCGGATTTACCGATCTTTGTATATTAATTTCTCAATAATTATTCCGAAAATCGCAAAATGGTACAGGACTTTTCTATTCCATTTAACCCGCTCTACCTGCACTCGAGAGGTGATACGGTCATTCTGAGACACCCTGTATATATATGTAATATTATATATAACAGTATATTAAAATAAATTTATATTATTTCTTTGATATTTTTAGACTTGCAGAATAGAAAAATCGATTTATGTCAAAAAATCATATTTCATTTAAAAAATGAATGATTTAAAATATTAATATCAAAGAAAAAAAATTTTTAATTATTTTTTTATTGCAGTTTGGTGTTTGTATAAAATATATATAATTTTATATGCAATATTTTATAATATTTATATATATGTGAAATATATACAGGTCTCAGAATTCGCGGACACGGAATGCACAGCGTGATTGTTCGTGCCAAAAGAGGCAATTTTTTCCTCAGCAAAAATGTCGAGAAAAGTTATCATTTTTTGCTAGTTTCCAAATTTTGCTATTATATATCTCTGTAACTAAGTCTTAAATAAAATTTTTAGTAAACTCTACCTAAAATTAACTGCAGAATATAATTGCATTAATCTTTTAATTCTACAAAGTTTGATTTGCGACAAAACCCATCTTTTTCAATTGCTTATAATTGAAAAATTATTGATGCCTCGACATTTTTGCTGAAGAAAAAGTTGCTTCTTTTGACACGGACAATCAGGCTGTGTATTCCGTGTCGGCGAATTCTGGGACACCCTGTATAATAATCTCTCTCTCTCTCTCTCTCTCTCTCTCTCTCTCTCTCTCTCTCTCTATATATATATATATATATATATATATATATATATATATATAAAACTTTTAATTAATTTTCTTTGCTGGAATATTAATATTTTAAATCACTCATTTTTAAAATGAAATATGATTTTTTGACATAAATCGATTTTTCTATTCTGCAAGTCTAAAATTATCAAAGAAATAATATAAATTTAATATATACTATTTATATACTATTTATATACTATTTTAATATACTATTTATAACATAAAATATACAACAATTTCAGAAGAATATTTATTTTTCGAATTTTAATTTTTTATTTAATTTTGTGAGTGATTTTATTTTAATACTTTTATATACAGAATGATAAAATGATAAAATTATTTGATATATAAATTATATAAGTGCATTAAAAAATTACATCATTATATATTACAGATGCAATGTTACTTATTACTATACAAAGAGATAGAATTATGAATAAATTCTAATTATTTTGTAAAAAAAAATTAACTAATATTTTAATAAAAGAATTAATATGATTTTATGAGATAATTTATATTTTATATATACCTATGTAAAAATTGATATTTTATACATACATCAAAATAAATTATAAAATATCTAATAAATTGTTTAATTTTGATAATTTTACTTAATATTTTTACAGAAAGTGTAGAATGATTAAAGTTAAGATTATTATATATTATAATGATATTTATATATTATATTTATATATATATATATATATATATATAATATATATATATATATATATATATATAATGAAGATTAATCTATTCACATAAATGTATAATTAAGTAAAAAATAAAATAATTAAGTAAAAAATATATGATCATAATTATGAACAATTTAAGATAATCTTGATTTTTTTTAAAAAGTTTTTTTTAAATATTTTTTTAAATAATTTGTTGTTTATTCAAAACACACAGTTTTATATATAATATTTTTTATAAACTAATATTTATAAAAAAATAATATACATTTAAACGATTTTTATTACAAATGCCTAAAAAGCCATGAATACCATTACAATAAATGTTTTTATATGTGTGTTTGTATGTAAGCGCGTGCATGTGTGTGTATATATGTTGAAATAAAACAATTAAGAATTGGTAACCATTTTTTAAAATTATTTTGATTGGATTATTAATTTTTACTTTATACTTATGTTTAATGCAGTTTTTAATTTTGCGATTGTTTCTTATTTTATCATAATAATAACATATTATTATCATAACAATACATGATGATATTGTTTAGCTTAATTTTTGTAAGATACTTACATATGTGAGTTTTAATTTATAACTTCTAATTTTTCATGCATATCGACTAATTTATTTTCAGCCGAGATTAAAGAACCAACCAGCCTCCAATACATTGATCCAGCAATGATCGGCGTTCTCGTTGGCATGGCACTGATGTTTATCATCATTTGCGTTGTTCTTAGACTCTTCAGCAAGTAAGCAAAATAATTCAATCGATATTAAACATTACATATTTACATCGTATGCATTAAGTGCAGCTATTATTTCAATTAATACGTATAAAAATAAAACGTAATGCTATATATATATATATATATATTATATATATATATATATTATATATATATATATATTATATATATATATATATTATATATATATATATATTATATATATATATATATATTATATATATATATATATATATATATATATATATATACAGGGTGAGGAAAAAGTATTTTTCAGGGAAACCCTGAAACATCTCGGAAAATATAAGTTATACAGAAAAATGTGTCGAACAAAAGTATGGTTTCGAAAGGGTTATAAACTGATGATTTTTGATTAAGTACTTTTCGAATTATGAGGCTTGGTACAACATCAGCCTCGGTAATGCGTCAATATTAATTTTTTGATTTTTTTTAAAGAAACAACCATGTATTTTCTTTATGATTATTATTATGTGCTAAAAGGTATTGAAATAAAATAATCGAAAAATTAATATTTTACGAGATATTTCGTATTTGATGTCAAAATATTGGAACTTTCAAACCTCATAACTCAAAAAGTACTTAATCAAAAAATATTTAACTACAGTGTTTTGGAAAACTCTCGAGGTAAGCTCTAGAAGAATATACAATAAAAAATAGGGTGTTCCATTTAAGAAATTTATAGTGACCTTCAAACGACTATCCAAGGTCAAACCAATGGTATCATCTTATATCCCTTTCGAAACAATACAACTTTTGTTCAAAACATTTTTCTGTAAAACTTATTTTCCGATTTTTCAGGGTTTCCATACTTTTTCCTTTATATATATATGTTGTCCCGTTAATTTTTAGAAGAGTATACATACATATATGTATACAATATAATAGTAGAATATACATATAGTAGTGTATATATATTTTTATGTATATATATATATATATATATATATATATATATATTATAGACTTACCGAATCACCTGTTAATGGTGGATTCCTGAGGTCATTTAGAGACGAAAATCCTAAAACCAAAATGTCGAGGTGTGTACAATAGTTTTCAAATGGTAAGAGTTTAAAGTTGACCAATTAGCATAACAAAACTTCGCGCGCTCAGGCACGTTGCATATTAAAAGTGCTACCGCACTAAATTTAATTATCGACATTGAAATATTGATAAATTATGTATTTAATTTATTGTTAAGTTATTGTTATGTAGTAATTTATTGTTATTAAAATAATTTTATAAATTTATCTCCTTCATGTGCGGTTAATAAATTTTTTGGTATTAGAATATCTCCGCAATGACAGAAAATCCTCGTAATTCCGCGCGCAACATCGACATTGAATTTAATTGGGTGGCTACGAGGATTTTCTGTCATTGCGGAGATATTCTAATACCGAAATTTATTAACCGTACATAAAGGAGATAAATTTATAAAATTATTTTAATAACAATAAATTACTACATAACAATAACTTAACAATAAATTAAATACATAATTTATCAATATTTCAATGTCGATAATTAAATTTAGTGCGGTGGCACTTTTAATATGCGACGTACCTGAACGCGCGAAGTTTTGTCATGCTAATTGATCAACTTTAAACTCTTACCATTTGAAAACTATTGTAGCCTCGACATTTTGGTATTAGGATTTTCGTCTCTAAATGATCTCAGGAATCCACCATTAACAGGTGATTCGATAAGCCTGGAACACTCTGTATATATACATATATATGTATATATATATATATATATATATATACACTACTATATGTATATACTACTATTATATTGTATACATATATGTATGTACACTCTTCAAAAAATTAACAGAACAACAATTTTTTCACGAAAAAATTGTCAAACTTCGAAGTGCTGTATTATTTTGCGAGGAATCATCCTACTGAAACAAATAAAAAACCAAATTAAAATTTGAGACGTCTACTTTGAGATCTTCTTGGACCTATAAAAATAAATTCATTAATTTTGAAGTTATGTAACTTTGAAGTGGAATAAGGCAAATAAGGAAATGAAAATCTCAACTTTAACGCATCGCACCGAGTGATTTCTTCTGGCTTATCAAACCAATTTCAAATTAAAAGCTGTTTCTTTAGCTTTAATTTCGTTTTTTATTTTTCGTGGAACGATTTTTTTGCCAAGTTATTCCACTTTAAATGAAAAAACTCTTTTTAAACTTTAATAGGCCATATTAATCCTTTGAGTCACAAATTTTTCTAATTGTCAGTATTTTATAAAATTTGGTATATAAGGGTTTTTGGGGTCGCTGATTACGAATCCGTTGTCAGGTTTTCAAAATTCAAGATGGCGGATTTAATATAACAGACGAAATTTTACTTCCGCCATATTGGATCTCTATATTAAATTTTTTTCCTTTAGATTCAGATTCTGCGATCTAAAAAAACCTTTAGAAAAAAAATTTAAAAAAGAATACGACTGTTACTTTCAATTTAGAACAGAAAATATTGTTTTTTATATATTTTTTATCAAAAAAGGAGGATTTAACAAAAACAACAAGGTAGAAAATTCTAAAAAAATTCTGAAAAATATTTTAGAGTGTACTAAGATTATAAAAAAATTGCCGTATTTATTGTCATAATAGATTAGTAGAAAATGCATTTTTTCGTAAAAAAGTACTAATTTCGACTGTTTGTTTATATATGATATTTTTGCAATTAACAATTAATGACTGTTCATATTTTTTTTTACACTTATTGATGTTCTAGAGACTCTGTAGAAACAAAAAAATCCGGTATTTGTTGATAAAAAAGTAGTTAAAACAATAAAAAAACTACGAAAAAAAGGTGGGTCTCTGGGTGACCCGCTGTGACTCAAAGGGTTAAGTAGACAGATCATCATACAGGAATGAAAAAAAACATTTTGAAACTTAAAGTATCAGCTTTCAAGTAGTAAGACTAAATTTCAAACATGATTTCTTTATTCATGTCGTTTTGCATTTTGAATTTGGGTCCAAAATTTCAGTACGTCGACAATACAAACTAAGATGGCTGCGCATAATCTAAAAATCATTTTTTCGGTTGCTCCAGCTTAAGAATAAAAGTTGAAAATGTACTCTTTCAAATGCACTTTGGTTTTTTAAGATTTCATTATTTTTGGCGGAGATATTCAACTTTAAAGTTTTGTGATAGAGTTTTTTAAACATAAATATACATATAGTGAACGTATTCTTCATCACGCCTACAGCTAAAAATGTGCGTACGCGTACGTGCGTGTGTGTAGTAAAAGAGTATGAAAAAAAGCAATTATTTGCTTGCGTTGAGATGATTAAGACACAGAAGAGATTAGAACCCCGTGATTTGTCACTTCCACAGTATTTATCCACTTCAAACTCTTTCTCCTGTGTTTTCATCGTCTCAACACAGACAAAGAATTGCCTTCTTTCGTACTCTTTCTACAATAATATACAGGGTGTCCGGTAATAATCGCCCAACCATTCATGCGCAGATAGAGCAAGTCAAACCGAATAGTTTACCATTTTGCGATCTTCGTAATAATTACCGAGAAATTAATTAACAAAGATTGACAAATCCGAGCGAGTACAAGCGCGCCGCAAAAAAGATGGCAAGAAGGACAGCCCACCGCTAGGCCGGTCGCTAAATAATAATCACTAATCTATTGTTCTTATCAACGCTTCTCGTCTATGCCCCTAGTAACCGCGAGGCAATGGCGCCTATTTATGCCGCGCGCGCTTAGCGACCGTCCTTAGGGCTGTCCTTCTCGCCATCTTTTTTGCAGCCGGCTGATACTCGCGTCGGATTTGCCAATCTTTATAAATTAATTTCTCAATAATTATTCTGAAAATCGCAAAATGGTATAGAACTTTACTATTCGGTTTGACTTGCTCTATCTGCCCATGAAAGGTTGGGCGATTATTACCGGACAATCTGTATATATATATGTATATATACAGAGTGTCCCATAAAGATTGAATCAACGTTAGTGAGCAGGTAGAGCACATTAAACTGAACAGAAAAGTCCTTTATCATTTTGCGATTTTCACAATAATTATTAAAATATTAACTAAAAATACTCAGCGAATGAGCGCGCGCTTTTCGCGGCTAGACCATGGGCCGTACACTCTAGGCGTTCCAGCGATGAAGTGTCACGCGGGTTGCACAGCAACGAAAAGTATGGTTGTTTTTCGTTCCCGTGCAATCCGCGTGACACTTGCCGCTGAAACGCCTAGAGAGTACGGCCCATTGTCTACCCGCGAAAAGCGTGCACTTATTTGCTAATCTTTTTTAATTAATATTTTAATAAATATTGTAAAAATTGCAAAATGGTAAAAGACTTTTCTGTTCAGTTTAATGAGCTCTAGCTGCTCACGAACGTTGATTTCCATACTTTTCCTTACCCTGTATATATATACAGGGTAAGGAAAAGTATGGAAATCCTGAAAAAACTCAAAAAATAAGTTTTATATTATTTTTTATTGTAACATTATATTTTACAATATATTTTATTGTATTGAATATTTTAATGCAAAAAGTTTAGCTATTAAAAATAAACAAAAAAGCAGTTACAAGAAATTAAATTGGAGTCTATTCTCATTTAGTGCGATGTAAAATTGCAGAGCTCGCTGGCGAGAAAATCGCACCATCTTTAATACACCTAACGCGCGATTGATGAACGTTTCGTTATTGAGGGAGAATAAACTCTTGCACGCTCAGGAGAGACGTGGTTCAAGGGCGAGCGTACGAATGCCATCACGACAACCCTCGATGGCTTCCTTAAGAGCCCATTCGCCGAACGATGCACAAGGTGCGAAAAACGTTCACCCACTAATAGCACAGAGTGTATGACTTTTTTTATTCACCTATACTAAGCAAGCAATTACACGAAGTCCCGTTCCAATAGAGCAAGTGACTTTTTTGTTTCTTTCGAGACATTTAGGTTTGTTCTTTTTAGCTGGATTAGTACAGCACTAGTTCAATATAGTGCTTACACTGCACTGCAATAATTTTATAAGTTCAAAAGTACAGAAAAGGATAAAAGAAACGCAATAGTGTAGTAATCAATATGGCGTTCTACAATGAAAATGATATGATGAAAATATACAAATAGCAGAGATAGCAGAATAATCTGATGAAGAAGATATAATCATGATACCACCAGCGGAACCAATATTAGATGAAAATGATCACTTAAAATAAAACTTATAACTAATTATATAAAAATATTAAAAGATTATAACCTATTTTAATGTTTATTTTTGGTTTATGTATGTCGCCATATTGAACTGTACCGTTACACCACCTCAGGACCTGGAGTAAGCAGTGCAATAAACTGTTGCACGGAATATTACTGCACTGATAAAAAGAACAGCAACATCTGACGTCACTTCCGCTAAAACAAACATTTTAGTGTACACTTTCTGAACTAGTGCCGCCAGTTCAGCTAAAAAGAACAAACCTAGTATATCTCGTATTCTTTTGTTTTATTTTGATTTTTCAAAGATCATTACTAAGTATCCGATTTTACTATGATACCAACAAAATTTACTCTTCTGGTTACTACTGATTCTACTTTAATTACATAAAAATTATATAAAAATTGAGAATAGGACTCATAGTTTATATGATATTTTTTGCTCAGAATGACCTATCAACTTTGACAATTTGTTAAAGTTTTTGTTACACTTATTCTAAATCATCTGATATATACATATATATGTATATATAAGAATGTACTTTACCTATGTATCTACATCTATGTATTTACTTTTACGTAGAAAAACTCTTCTTGGTATTGAACCTTTAATGCAGAATTTTTTCTATGCACGTTCAGTAGTTTAGTAAAATCGTAGTTATACTGTTAAACGAATTGTTGAAGCTTTAGTTTTTTGCTTACAGTAGGATTCATCGCTGAAATCATTTCCACGAATAACATTTTTAATCTTATTATTTTAATTAAAACTTGAAAATATATAATTTATTGTTTGGACATTATTTTTTTTATTATTATATAGTTTTATATCAAAATATAAGTGACACATCCTACAAATTGATATATTTCTGTATACTTGAATTATCAATTACTTTTTCTTATGTTTTAAATTTTATATATACACACACATATATATATATATATATATATATATATATATATATATATATATAAACTTTTTATTCTTAAGTGAGTTTTTATTTACCTATTCAAACTTTAAGTTAGCAATGTATTTTAATTTATTTATTTTTCTACTGGATTTAGTTTTGTTTTTGCAATTAACATTTGAAATAATCTTTCTTAAAGATTTTATCTATAATTGTTATAATAATTTTGACTATACTATGAATCGAAACTCTTTTTATTGTAAAAATTTTTCTGATGCACGTAATTTCTTCAGAATATAAATTTGACTTTATTTTAAAATTTAGAGATAAATCGATTTTACTTATTTATAATGATGATTTATTTCTACTTGTGAACTTTTTTTTTTGTAAAACCAAACAAACGCGTTTATAACTTATAGCAATCTAGTTACACTTGTCCTTTTGAAGGAGACACGTTGTATACTTTAAATTTAATAAAATTTACAGTTTTATTCTAGCCAAAGTTTTTTTTGAATATATAGTTTATTGTAAAGCTCGTAAATATTGTAGTTGCTTGCTATAGTAAAATATCGTTGTTTGTATTCGCACAACGAATTGTTTATATTCACCGATATTATTATTTATCGATAAAATTAAATATCAACAATTATTCATAACAATTTAACATATATTGTCAAAATTATAAACTACAGTATGTAATCATAGTAAAAGATTTTATTTGTTGTATAATTGTGTTTTGAAATCGATTCAAATATTAAGAGTTTTCATAAATATTATTTACGTCTTACATCGCTATTCTATTTAAATAACTAAGAATCTTAGATTCTGCTGAATTTCTGCCAGTTTACTGTCAAATTCTGTTTGAAGAATATCTTTCAGTATCGACATCTCGTTAGCGCTGTCAGCAAAATACGAGGACGCAATTAATGTCAATCTGTTTTAATAAAACTTTGACTAATTTGCTGACATCTCTCAACAGATCGCTAGCATATTTCGCTAATTCAAATCCTAGGCAGCACCAGAAGACTATCTTAAAAATTTCTAAAAGATGATATAATGTTTAAAGGCTGGAGTTGTCTGTATTGTCGACTAAGGACGTATTTGAAAACAAGTTCAGTTACTGCCAGTAAAACGAGTGCAGTTGACAGCAGTGAAAATTACTGGTGCTGCGTTTCGATTCTACTGCCAATAAAAGCCAGTAAAGTTAAGAGTAAAGGTAAGAGAAAACAGATGAACGATCTTAATAAATATAATTTTCCATTAAAGGAAAAGAAGTGTTGCAGAGGGTATATAAGTATTTATTAAATATTCTTATAATACTAAATACATTACGTTAAATTTATATTAACTCATACATAAGTGATATACTTATTATAAGAACAAATCTATTCTAACCTCTGATTTATTCCTTGTTTTCTTTCTCTTCTTTATTTTGTGTATTTAAAGTTATAAAATTGAGTATTTAAATATTCAATTTTAATACTTTAAATACATAAAATACATAAAATGATAAATTAACCAAATAACTATATTTTCTGTAAGGGATGTACAAATATAGTTATATACCTAAAATGTGATTTAAATTTGATATCTGTGTACAATGCAACAACATGCTCCAAATAATTTCTAATTTTTTACACTCTCCTCTCATTTTTGTCATTATATTCATTATGATATCTAATACCTCTTCAATGTCATCACTGTCACTTGAAAAGGCACTAGTAGAAGATTCGAAAATAACATTGTCGAGTAAAATATATTCTTCCATAATTATATTTTAATAATTTTTCCCAATATGAGTTAATTTATAAATTATTGTTTTTTATATTTAAGTCCTTCTTTTCCTTTAATAAAAAATTATATTTATTGGGATCGTTCACCTGTTTTCTCTTACCTTTACTCTTAACTTTACTGGCATTTACTGGTAGTAGAATCGAAACACCTCCGTAAAGTTACCCAAACTACTTTAATTTTTTTATAATTAAAATTAATTAATCGTTTGGAAATCGTTTGGAAATCGTTTGGAGATGATTGGAAGTCTAATTAAAATGTTTGGAGGTTCATCGTTTTTTTTAAATTAAATAATTAAAATTTCGATGTAAAGTTAGCCGAACATTTTTATTTTTCGTCCAATCGAGTTAAACAAGAGTTTATTCGATGCAGAATCGTTAGGTGATCACGAATAAATTCTTTACAACGTTTGGAGGTCTATAGTTTATCCGAAAAATGAAAAAAATCATGTGCGGTAAAATTCCAAATTCTTTTAAGGCTGATTCACACTTTGGCAGAAAAGCAGGTAAATGTGAAGATGACCTCCTCACCGATTTTCTTGAAAATTTTTTTAGTAATAGATTTTGGCTCGAAACGAACGAATCTGGCAGAAAAAACCATCGCTCTGCCACGCGAAGCAGGATATAAATTTTTTAAGATGATCACTTTGAGACTTTGAAACCTGTCATTCGGGCGACGTATAGTGACATGAACGTGCGCTGCGGTCACGCGCGCATGCGTTTTAGTAACTTACACAAAATTTTAAATAAATCCTTTTTAATTTTAATAAATCCTTTTTATGTTGCTATGCATGTTGCAAACCCATGTGGAATCGTATATGCATTGCAAAGTACATGCTTAGATGGGAGTGCATAGGGGGACGAGGCGAAACCCCCATAAAAAAATATAACAAAACTTGAGAGCGTAGAAACTACCAAGGCTGACAGTACTGTGTGAAAGTTTCAATGCTATTTTCCTAAGCAAATGCTATTTGACTGAAGCGCTGTTAGGCAAATGGCTCAACGAAGCGTGCATCGATGCATTCAGTATTTATTTTGTAAGATTATGAATAAAAAATTATAAATATAGTGTAAGAGTTCGGACATAGGTTGAATTAAAATATTACATTGAGACTTCCACACAGTACTGTCAGCCTTGGTAGTTTCTACGCTCTCAAGTTTTGTTATATTTTTTTATGGGGCTTCGCCCCATCCCCCTATGCACTCCCATCTAAGCATGTACTTTGCAATGCATATACGATTCCACATGGGTTTGCAACTTGCATAGCAACATAAAAAAGATTTATTAAAATTAAAAAGAATTTATTTAAAATTTTGTGTAAGTTATTAAAACGCATGCGCGCGTGACCGCAGCGCACGTCCATGTCACTATACGTCGCCCGAATGACAGGTTTTATCATAGCCTCAAAAGTGATCATCTTAAAAAATTTATATCTCGCTTTGCGTGGCAGAGCGACGATTTTTTCTGCCAGATTCGTTACATTTTGAGCCAAAATCTATTACTAAAAAAATTTTCAAGAAAATCGGTGAGGAAGGACCGCTCATCTTCACATTTACCTGCTTTTCTGCCAAAGTGTGAATCAGCCTTAAAAGAATTTGGAATTTTACCGCACATGATTTTTTTCATTTTTCGGATAAACTATGGACCTCCAAACGTTGTAAAGAATTTATTCGTGATCACCTAACGATTCTGCATCGAATAAACTCTTGTTTAACTCGATTGGACGAAAAATAAAAATGTTTAACTAACTTTATATCGAAATTTTAATTATTTAATTAAAAAAAACGGTGAACCTCCAAACGTTTTAATTAGACTTCCAATCATCTCCGAACGATTTCCAAACGATTAATTAATTTTAATTTTAAAAAATCAAAGTGGTTTGGCTAACTTTATGGAGCTGTGCTACCAGTAATTTTCACTGCTACCAACTGCACTCGTTTTACTGGCAGTAACTGAACTTATTTTCGAACACGTCCTAAATGTTAAGTTAGATTTTGATCGGTAATACAGGATAAAATCCCAAATCCCTAAAGACGTTTTTTGACGTCTTTTAGAGACATATGTTGTCTAGAATTTTACTTAACGCATTTTTATTTGTTAATAATTTTTTAATAAACCACGAGCAATAACTAAAATCTTTAAAATGTTACTCAAAATCACGACCTTGACAAATTTGTCAAGGTCAAAATATTATTGGAAATTTCTTTAAGGATTGTTTGGGAATGGCATCTCTCTAATCCATATTTACTCCTTATTTTTCCAATCAAATACATTTTTTACGTGTTTTGAGTTGAGAGTTAAATTTTTTTCTTGTTACTGATTGACTATTTTGCTCTGACTAATGCGTTTCTTTCGCGCAGGTCTTCATGCTTAAAGTTATTCTGGCTTTTCGTGTCGTGCTGCCGCGCTGTCATGTGAAAGCACGCGATACTTTAGCAAGAAAATCTCTGTCGCCAGGGTCACACACAGGATCTCGACGTGGGAGTCGTACCAGCAGTGGGAACGCTTCGGCCGCTTCAAACAAATCTAACAAATCGCCGAATCATACGTCGAACAACGTCACTGACCCCGTTCTGGAAAACGTCACCGTCGAGATTACGTCTTCGACGTAAAAGCATAGATAAATCGTTTTTCCGCTGCAACAAATGGTCCGATCGACAATCCTGTTTATCACTAGTCTTGCATAGCCAACACAGCGCTACATGAAGGTCACTATCTCTATATATATTCAATTTATTCAAATAATTGGTTCTATCAATTTCGTTTTTATTAAATAATTCAAAATAAAATTTTACTTTCACTAAATACGTTCACTAAATATCATCGAGAAATACTTTGCTTAGATAAATCGCAATTGATGACTCAAGTGCCGAAGTCTCGATGAGTTAGTAATAATTTGAAAATTTTATTGTGCTGCTTTAATAATAGAAATAATCATTTAGTTATATTAATTACAAAAAATCCTTTTAAAGTGTCTCTTTTTTTGACAATTTGATACTTTTATATCTAATAAAACAGAATTAAATGATGATTAGCAGAATATTAATTTTGAATTAATTTTCTGTATTATTTTGATAGATATAACAAATCATTTTTAGAAAAAAAACCACATTACAAAATGATATAAATTATCAATGACTACGTTTACACATAACTCTTAATAAAATTTAATAACATCCGTTCTAAGGCTAGCCAAAAATCACAGCCATTCTTCAGAGAATGATTGGTCAGTTTTAGAATTACGGATGTTATTAAACTCGATTAAGGCTGAGTAGTCAGTAATAGTAAGATTATTTGTACGCCTATTGTGCTATTTTAATTGTATTATTTTAATGATGGCAAATGCGAATAAAAACCATCTTGATAAATTAAAATGAAATTATTAGCAGATTAAATTATCATAAGGGCATCCAAGTTTGAATTAATTATTGATATTAACTTGGTGAGATATTAAAATAAGCCATTTTAAGTAAATGCATGTATGTATAAAGTTATTTGTGGTAGCGAAAGCGGTAATATGCTATTTAATACGCGCATTTGTTACACATATTCAATATGTGTATGTATATTTGAGTTGCGAAGTATCCAGAAGATTTTTCAGAAGAAAGAGAGAGACATTATATTTAGAAGAATGTTATTAATAAATAGCTAATCACGATGTATTAGTATTATTTAAAATTGAAAGAGATGGTAACTGTTATATCAATCGTATGATGACGATGTAATTTTATTGCTTGTTCAACTATTAATATATATATAGTTGTCCATTTGCTTCATGCTGTCTTAATTTTCAATCAAAGCGCGCGCCAATTGATATGATTGTATAACGTGAACACATTTCTCGGACCAAGCGGCTTTAGCACCGCATTTGATTATCCCGTTTAACGAAAATATATGTAATTATATGTAATATATACAGGGTCAGGAAAAAGTATGGAAACTCTCGAAAAATCTCGAACAATATAAGTTTTACAGAAAAAGAATCTAAGACAAGATCGAGAAAGGATTCGACTATCTAAGGCAACATCTATTCATTTTTTTTCATTTATTTCATAGTTTATATTAAAAAGTATCAAAACAAACTTTAAAATATCTTAGGAAGTTTTTAACCAAAAGAAATTATTATAGTGTTTTGGAAAGTTCTCGAGGTAAACTACAAGAATATGCAATTAAAAAAATAGGGTATTTCATTTAAAAAAATTGAAGATGACCTTCAAGCGACTATTCAAGGTCAAATCAATGACACCATCTTATGTCCCTCTCGAAACCATACAACTTTTGTTTGAAACATTTTTCTGTAAAACTTATATTTTTTGAAATTTTTTCAGGGTTTACATATTTTTTTTCTCACCTTATATAATTGGTCATCATTAATATATTAAGAAGATACGCTCTTGCGGAATATTCCATGAGAAGTATAGAAAGGAAACATCTATACTAACATAAACCATCATATAATGGAAAATAGCAACTGCAAATGTAAATTGTTGATTCATGCAGCAGTTACTATTGAGAGAAATATAAAAAGAAAATTGACACAATGATAGATAAAAATAAGAGCAGTCAAAAAATTGTTAATATCAAAGCGATGATCGGGTGGGGGTGGGGAGGGACGATCAAACGCGCAAAGCCTTTTCTCTGAAAGTTTTCTCGGTCCAATCATCGAAACGCAGAAAGACAATGATCGTGAGATAAATTTATTTAATCTTTTATATTGAAAGCGACACTACGACTCGATTGGTTCGCGATAAGCCAACGTGAAAGGGACCAGAGGAGAGTGTTTCAAGTGACAACTCTTTCTCTCTCTCAAAAGTGCGAAATTAAAAGCAAAGCGCGTTGCCAGATTTATTAAGATGATGTACCAAGTGGTGGTAATTAAACGTAAGATTATATATAAAAGAAGGTTTAAACATCCTCTCTCAATTATCCATAATGTTATACAGAACTTATACTAATAGAGGGGCTCTGGCACACTGAAATAGGATAGACAGATAGAGAGAGCAGAAAACATTAAATGATAAACAATAACAGAAAGTTTATTATAACATTTATATTAAATATTAACAGAAGAAACATTAGAACACTAAAATTTAAAAAATTATTTTTTTTTATTTTGAGTATATATCTTATTACATATGTATATACTATATGTATACTATAGTATACATATTATTATTAATAAAAAAATGAAAGAAATTACAAAATTTAAGAAATTTTAAGAAAGTTTGAGAAATTTTGTTTTTTAGGATTTTATTTGAATTAAACCTTTTTTTCGGAAACTTAACCTAAAATTTATCTCTTTTATTCTTGCCGAGTTAATATCGAATTTGAAAATAATTAAATACATGATCAGAATTGTAGTCAATATCTCATATGGTCTAAACATTAAAAATAAATTCAACTTATTATTAAACACGCGTAGATAACGTGTATGTTGAATTTAATGCTGATACAATATTGGCAATGATTATAACACAGAACTATATATATGTATCCGATCGGAATTCATAGTCTTTTCGTCATTAGTGATGAAATTAAGTAATGCAATTTTTAATTAAATAAGAGAAAAGGAAAAAGAACGGATATGGTTCTTTAAAAAGTAGCAATAGACATGGATTTAGTTTCTAATAATCTCCAAAGGGTATATATATGCATATAATTCAAGCAAAGTTCTAAGACATATTTCAAGATTGTAGGAACACTGCTAACAATTATAAGAGTTCTGTTTTTATTACTATTCTTCTTTCTTTTTTTCTTTATGACACATTTTATTTCTGATTTTACGTTTAAAACATATTACTCTAAACATGCTTTTTATATTACTTTGTTAGAAATAGTAGTATACAATACCATACACAACAACCAACATACGATTGTATGTGCACTTATCATGTCCAAGAGAACTACACGCTTGATTTCTATCAAATATCTGACATTGTATGTAAAAAAATTCTCTTTATAGAGCGACCAAAAGCATTACGATTATACACACGATTATATACAAGTTTAGACACGCAATTTTATACGAATATCTTATTAATCGCACAAGATTAGTATCAAAAGCTTGCAATGTCCATACAAAACACAATTATAAGAATATATATGAACGACTGTAGTTCAGTATAATTATATCTTACAATCAGTATTTTAGTGCCTGCGCTGTCGTATTTATAATAATAAATTTAATTTCACCGATTATTCAATGTATATATATATATATATATATATATATATATATACATGTTTATATATATATATATATATATATATATATATATATATACATCACGAAGTAATCCATAAAATTTATTAATAAATACATGTATGTATACACACACATATATACATACATGAAAGAAAATATATATACACGTATATATATGTATACAATTATTAATACAATCGCTTAGCAATATTTATATTATTTATAGATTATTTCTAATGTCTAGCGATTGTCTCTATTCTGTGATCCGTGTGCAATACATTGTTGCGATTATTCTCGCAAGTATTTTAGTGATTATTCTTATTATTAATATTATCACTATTATACTGTCGCTATTATTATCATTATTATTATCATTATTATTATTATTATTATTATTATTTTTATTATTATTATTATTATTATTAGATTTGCTATCACTATTAGAATTACTCGCACGAGGAACACAGAAGCAAATGATTCGCTTACAATTAATATCATTACCTCGCACTTGATATTGACCATGTTTACACCATATATTTAGGCTTTTTAATGCCCGTGTTTAAAGAAGTTGGCCTATTTTTATATATACATATATGTATATAAATCATATTTCAAATTGTAAAGAGTTAAAGTAAAGAATAAAAATTTTTGGCCATCATATTGCTACAATTTTTTACGAAGAATATTGCAAGGAATCGATTTATATGAAAAAAATTAGGGTAGTTCCATTTAAAAAAATGAAGATGATTTTCATAACTCGAAAAAGTGACGAGTAAATAATTTTTTTGCAAAATGTCTCTAATTATTAAGTTCACTTGTATTTGGTAATTAAAAATTACATTAGAAAAATCTTTCAAAACTCTATTTTTTCTATCTTATTTTCAAAAAGAAGTCGCAAATTAATCTTTTACAATATATTGAACATTACTATTAAAATCAATATTTTTCCTTTCAATGGTCAATAAACAATATAATCTGAACTTAAAAAGTTTATTCGATGAAAGTACTTGTCATAGACAGAGTCTTCAAGGATGTTGTATATTATTTTTAAGATAAGGAAATTGTAAAAAATGTCATCAATAATCTCTGATGGTTAGCATCAATTAAATGATTTGAGTATTAATCATTCATGATTGAATTGTCGACTTAAATAACTCTAATGAAAAATCGAAGAAAACTGGTAATAATATTAATAAAACAACTTTTTGCGGAGATTTGAGTATCTAAATTATTTTATTTTTAATTCTTTTAGTATCTAAAAATTGACGTTTAAAATGACATATAAATAGTTCAAAATGGGCCAAGTTCTTTGTCACTTAAGCATATATTGTATGACCAGCTAGTGGATTCATACATATTCGAGTAGAAAAAAAAAATCTATTCTATTCTATCACTATTATTATTATTAATAATAAAATTATTATTAATATAATTATTAATAATCATTTATTAATAATAATATTATAAATATTATTATTGATAATAAATTATTAATAATATTTTTAACGTAGGTGCATGTGCGATATGAAACAAAAACGCGCGATTAATTCCTCATTATACAAGATGATAAATGCGCATGATATGTGTGTATATTTGTATATGTATTTGATAAAACTAAGTTTAATGCACAAGATCATGTAATTAATATAAAATAGATATATTATATATTAATCGACGTCATCGGAACGATTCGAAAACAAAATTTGGGGAAGGTTTCTGTTCCACGAATTGTTCGCGATTTTGGGCGATATTATAGTATTATATAGTATTATATTATATAAGTCTAAGTTGTATAAATGTTACAGTACATCCCCTCCCCCTCTCCCTCCTTCGATGATCTATCAATTATGTATAAAGATCTACATAAAATCTAGATGGATCTCGCGGCCCATAAACAACAGAATGATGGCGAGCACAAGCGTATCCTTCTTTCTTCTTAAGCTTTAGAAAAATATATATACATATATATATATATATATATATACATATATATATATATATATATACATATATATATATATATATATATATATATATATATATATATATAATTACTCTATCTAGGATATAATTGAAAGCTTTGACGATACGGAACTATATTCTAAGTACTTATTCGATATCACTTATAACAAGTTATATATTTAAGAGCAAATTTTTGCACAAATTTTTCTCTCCGCCCTTAAACAAAAAAAAGAAGAAAAGAAAGAAAGAAACAAACAAAAAAGAAAAAAGTAGAAAAAGAAAAATAAGAGCTGGAACAGAGTGCCTATTCTCTCTTTATTACTTGAAGACGCTCACTCACTTTAATGTATAAGTATCTCTCTAACTCTAACAAATCACTAATTCTACAAGTAAGGAAGTTAAGTCACATGTATTTTGCACGCACTACAATCATTTATCGGCAAAAGTGCGACGATAATATGAATAATAACATTTTCTAAAAAGCGCCGGTACTTCGCGCACGTAATAAAAGTAATTTTCTTAGTTGTTTGATGGATTTGTTTATTTGATAATAAACGTAAAAATGAATATAATAACGTGTAATTAAAACTTTCTCTTGTTAGAATTTTAATTTTAATTTTATACACTCTGATTCTCAAAGCGTGTAACATTGTAATTAGGTAGTTTGAATTTTAATTATTAACTCTCCCAAATATATACAATTATATCCAATTCATAAATGGGAGATTAGAGATGACAGTTTAGCAGTTGTTGTATGCATTTGAAAAGTGTTTTGCATTGCGCATTATCGCGTGCCAAACCGATCCACTACATATTATATATTGTATTATCGTTAATCAATAATAAATTCCCGTGACTGTCGAAATAGTTGCGATCGTTATTTCAACGACCAAATTAATTGCAATGAGGACTGTAGATTAGGATGCTCGAGAGATTTTTTTAATGAGAAATAGAATAATATATGAATGTGGTATCGAAGAATGACGTTATGATCCAAATATGGGGAAGTGTTTGGATCGCATCGCTCATTCAAATAATGAAGAAGGGTTCCGGCGTAACATAAAATATGTCAAACTATGTGCAAATAATCTACAATTGTTCATTGACCAATATATATATATATATATATATATATATATATATATATATATATATATATATGTATGTATATATATATATATATATATATATATATATATGTATATATATATATATATATATATATATATATATATACATATACATATATACATAATACATATGATAAGAGAAAAAGTTATTAATAATAATCATAGAAAAAAGAATTAGCGATATTCTAACTAGGGCACATGTGACATTTGAAGAATTTCTGAATAAGATTTTTCTATCCAATTATTCACTTTGATCGATTAATTTCAATCGATCAATTCGTATTCTGTCGTAGATGCGCATAAAATTACTGTTGTCTCGAAATTAGACAGTATACAATGACTATGATTATCGTCAACAAGGAAAGGCGATAGATGATCAAAGCATATAAATGTATACTTAAACGATGATCACTTCGACGATATAAGTATCCAAACAAGATCGATGGTATTTTTTGATAATCTTGGAAAATAATTAATATACTCCTACGAATTTATGCGAACATTTGCGAATCCTGTCAAACTCAGCACCGATATTGTCATAATATTGTACTTCTATTTATAGCAAACATTAATTACGTAATTATATAAGTCGACGAAATAAGTGCTTTTTTCTTACTTATAATGATAAGATTTATAATCTGAGCGCTAAAATTGCTTGCTCTTATAAGACTATGCGATATATATATGTATTAAAATATATTCTATTTATTAAGCTTTTGAGAATCGTGCTAAAATTCATGATATTATATATGTATATCCTTAAATTTTACGCTTGCATTGTGTATATATATATATATATATATATATATATATATATATATATATTTATTGTTCACAAATCTTTCTGTCTGTTTTATCGTTGTTTGAGTAGCAGATCGTAAACGGTACTCACGACGCATTGTGTGATTATAGAATATAACTTTTTAACAATACATGTTTCAAATGACAAAAAAGATGATATATATCATATAAGTGTAATCTATTAACTTTGTCCACCTGAAATATTTCTGTTATTTTGAGTGAGATATATATCTTGTATGTATACATAATTTGAGCAGCTACTAAAATCTCTCCATTTTACTTTTGATAAAATAAAAAAAAATAACGTCAAAGGAAAAATAATAATTTGTTTCAAAGAGATAAATATTATATAATTATAAGATATTTATAATTATATAAATAAATATAATATATTATATAATAAACAAATTTTTTCAATATTTTTCGAGATTTAAAAATTATTATATTATTTTGTTTAAATGGAATTACATATATTTTTATCATCGCATTATAATCAAGAGCAATTTAATGACCTATATGATATGACTACCAAATGAGTATAAATAATGCAAAAATGTAAGAACAGATATAAATAATTATGAAATAATTAATAATACAATAAATTATTATTACTATTCTAGTAAAGAAAATTTCAAACAAATACTCAAATTAATGTCCATTTATTCGATATACTTTTGTAGATGATAAATAACGAATTTTTGCTCATTCTTAGTTTTCTAATTAATGTATGTTAGTCCATGGTTAGTAAAAAGTAAAAATAACTTTGCTCATAAACAAAATGTCGTAAAAATATTTATTCTTGCATATTTTTGGATTTTACATAAAAACTATATTATCATAGATTGAATTGATCTTGACCTCAACATTACAATGAAATAATAAAAATATATATAATTCTATAAAAAAAATAGCGATAATTTTATAGAATCTTAAAAAAAAATATAATGTTGAGAAAGTTTTATTTATCATAACATTTGTTCTGATGTCTTTGGCACAATCTTTCCCTTTGATGTTCCTTTGTATTTTAAAAAATAACGATAATATATATTCTAGATCTAGATGTTTAAATTAAGTCGACACCCCATGTATAAAATTGCATCAAACTTTGATCTAAACATAAAATGTGGATTTACGCGACAAATAAATTTACAAATAAAAATATTATAATGCGTTAAATAATACCAATACAGCCTCTAAAAATATCTATTAATTATTTTTGGGCAGCAACAAATTACAAGCAATTCAAATTACATTGTATTGTATTTATGATTTCATTGAACAATTAATATTGCATAATTTGGAAACAATCAAATGAGAATGTTGGTGGAAGTATTTAAAAAATGTGATATGATTAGATGCTGGTTATACATATATTAAATATGCGCAACTTTCTCTTCCTCTTATTTTCAATATATTTTATAAAGAACATGTATGTGCAAAATGAAAGCAGATTTTAAATTATATGACCTATGTTATAATTACTAATCTATATTAATTTTATTAGCAGCTTAGTATACATCTTTATATTGTACTTTTCATATTATATAGTGCTCTTACAACGATTAATAAGTAATCTATATCAAATGTATCTAAAATTTTATTATATTCTGATTTTTCAAATTCATTTTAATAAAATCTTATATAATACACACTACATAAGAATTACATTAATTCTTCCTCGAGATCTTTTCCCTTAGAAATCTTAGTCATCTAGAGTAGTCAAATTAGTAAAAAAGAAAGTTTGAATATAATCAGAAAAATAAACTTAAAAACTCTAGTTATAAAGCTAAATAATTGAGAATAAACAAGAGCAAACAAAATATAATAATTAATAAGCTGTTTATTTTTTTCAAATAAAAATTAATTTTACACATATTTCTTGCATCGGCGATGTAACAAACTTTAAGACATAAAGATACCATAATGCAGTATCATTCTTACAGAAAAGTATTTTTATAGTCAAGGAAATAGTTACAGTGATATATAAACTTGACAATTAAATTTGTTACTTCAAGTGAATAATTTTCTTATCAAAAAAGTACAGACTATTTACAAAATCGCTGTATACATAAAATGTTTTATTTATATGATTAATTAATGTACACACATAAGTTAACCTGAATCTGAATATGTATTTTATTTATATGAATTTTTTGCTCGCCAGTCAAGAAATTCATCAAACTCTGCTTCATCACTGCTTAATACATCATCATCATCGACAGTTTCCTGCTTTCTATCAGTACCTTGCACTTGTTCCATGTGTTTTGCAAGATCTATTACCCTTTAATAAAGCAAATTAACTTACAATATGCATATTTTAAAAAATTATTTACTTTCTCAGATATAATATTAAAAATACCTAGACCAATGCCTAATTTGCTCCTCAATTTCATCCAATTGCCTCTCTGTTGTTGCTTCTTCCTGATCATCAGCAATAATTTGCGCAGATTGTGCAGTCTCTTCTTTAATTTCTTTTTGGAACTTTTCCCATTCTTCTTCAATGGGATCTTTATATTCAACATTACGTACCTAGAAAAAAATAATTAAATGGAAAAATAGAATGATTAAATAGAATACTAAATTGAACATATTATCACACTTTAATGAATTATATTCGATATCTAATAACTTTTCTAAATCATATTTCTTTTACTTTACTTTTATTGTTGTATTTGTTATATATTAAAAAATTTCCTATAATATATTAATATTATTTATATTAATGCAGATTTTATTTTGTTAATATAAATTTTAGTGTGTATATGTATATATGCGTATTGCTATATTTACTTTATATTAATCTTACTTTAGCATCCATTACTGGATCATCAAAAAATCCTTCTGGAAGAATAGTTAGATTTGTATCCTTTACTTTCTCTTCTTCTACTTCCATATGTTGTATATTTGTAGTACTAACTGTAGAATCTTTGCTTTCCAGTTTTTGCATAGATACACCATTCGCTTTTATTGAATTATTATGAAAAAAATCTATTGATAAGTTTGACTTTGTTTGTACTTCTGACAAGTTAGAATTTTTTAAAATTCCTTTTATTTTTTTATTAACAAGAGTGTCTTGAGATGGAGAGGGCGGTCTTTTGAATGATGAAATGTTAGATGTTGTACTTTCTGTTTCCAGTTTGGTTGCTTTTGCTAGTGTTACATTTTCCTTATGTATTTTGGAATTTAAGTGAACAGGCCAAACTGTTTCACTGCGTACAATCAATTTACATAAAACACACATAAGTTGACCTGAATCTGTATATGTATTTATTAGTCAAGGATATTTCCAAAATTAATTGTCACCAGAATTAAATAATATAATAAAATAATTAATTATTTATAAAATATGCCTGTGAAATTCATACATGTTAATTCGTAAATACAGGTTTATTTTTATAATTACATCAACTTAATTTTAATAACTTTTTTCATTTTTATACTCACATTAATTTATTTTTAATAATTACTAGTAAATAATTAAAATCAAAAAGTAAAATATCATAATAAAATAACATATAAGAGTATATAACGTCATTGTTTGGAATATTAAAAATTTCTTAAATTGTTTACACAGAATAAAAAAGGATATTTTGCCAATGGTGAATCGATTTTTTTAATTATGCCAAGTTTTTTTTTCTGCTCACTCATTGCCTTACGCAAATCATTCTGCGTTAATTTTCTTTTCAATGACATTTTCTTACTTTTTATATTACTGCGTACAACCAAATGTCAAATAATTCGTAGGTTATGTTTTTAACAATCATAGATAATTTAAATATACAGATAGCTAACTGATAACTCTCGTATTTTAGGCTGACGTCCCATTGAGCGGAAATTTATAGAGGAACGGAACGCGCAGAACCAGCGCGACCAATCACGAACTATGGCCAGTATTCATAGTCCGTTCTTATATTTAAGATCATCTTAAGATCTCGTTCAACCAATAAAATGATGCTATGTTGTTACTTCATTGGTTGAACGGGATCTTAAGACAACCTTAAATATAAGAACGGACTATGAATACCAGTCTATGTTTCTATCAATTCCACCGAGGGTTTGAACACATATATGTAATATTACTATATTGCTAACACCCATAAGAGGAAAAGAGAAAAAAGATACGCTGAAAAGAGACAAGTATAGCAGGAATTTCTACCGTGCTGCGCATGCGTGACGTCTATAGAGACGTGGCTTATTATACGCGACTTGTTCGAGAGATATGAATAGGCATATATATATATATATATATATATATATATATATATATATATATATATATCAGCATATACATATCAGCATATACATATATATATATATATATATCAGCACATGCGCACATCGCACAATATTTCTTGCTAGAGCGAGACACGAAATATCGTCCGCACCGTAATGTTGGCTACAGTTTTTCGACTTCCGTTAGCAATATACTCTGCGTTCGAATTTCACTGCCAGTAACTGCCAGTACTAAGAAATGTATAGTGTATGTAACGTAAACTATAGATTTTTAGTACTGGCAGTTTACTGGCAGTGAAATTCAAACGCAGAGATAGTAGTATTACATATATGGAATCACAACAGACTTCTATTTTGCCGGAGTTAAGGCTGCACCACACACTTTTGTATAATGCATTATGCATATGCATAAGGAATTCAACCAATCAAATTCCTTATATATGTGCATTACGCGTTATGTAAAAGTGCGGCGGCCTTTAGGTCGGGAACACAAAAAAACTTAAGCCGTAAGGACTATCGCACACAAAATGCATAAGCTACATGTGCATAGCATAAGATCGTATGGACCAATGAGCATCGAATATTAAGTTGCCATATTGATTTACATAATATTATTGGTCCATACGATCTTTTGCTATGCACATGTAGCTTATGCATTTTGTGTGCGATAGCCTTTTGACTTAAGACGTAACAATTTCAATCATACGGAATTTTTAGCGCTGCTGACGTTTTAAAATGGCTGCTTAAGGTCTTGACCGTGATTGGTCCATTCGCTTATGCTTTAAGTTTTATGGCTTAAGTTTTTTTGTATGTTCCCGGCCTTAGCGGTCTAGTTATATATAAAAGTCTGTGAATTTCATAGAGATATTATATATAGAGTACGGGAAGACGGGATCCGATAGCGCACAATGCTAATTGGCTAATGAACATTAGAACCTTCTGATTGGCTAACCGTGCTGGTTACCTTAGGCATCGGTCAATATGTATGGTTGTGTGCTATCGGGATGTGTGCTAACGGGACCCTCCCGTACGGGAATACTATGCTCACAGACTTATATAATACTAGACTGCTAACTCCCTAGATTTTGCTTATATAAAGTGTTCTTGAATTTTATACAGGGTGTCCCCGAATTGGCGGATCAACTCTCGTCGGTAGATAGAGCGTGTTAAACTGAACAAAAAAATCTTATATTATTTTGCTAAATTCGCAATAATTAATAAGATATAAATTAATAAAGATCGGCCAATCCATGCTAGTATAAGCGCACAGCGCGAAGAAACCTCCCAGTTGTTACTTGATACTAGGCGCGCGGCAAGCATAAACGCAGAACGCACTGTACGTGTCTCTTTAAGCACGCCCTTTGTACGTTCTTTGTACGTCCTTTGTAGAGCGCTCCGCCTACTGTCTCGCCGCGCGCCAGTTAAAATTGGAGGCCGCTTTATATAAGCAAAATGTAGGGAGTTAGCAGTCTAGTATTATATAGAAGTCTGTGTTAGAAGCACAGACTTCTATATACAACTAGACTGCTAACTTCGGCAAAGTATATAACATCGAAAAGTATGTACAAACTTATGCGCATGCGTCATCATTAGTAGGATGACAATCACGCTGATTGGTTGAATTTAAAGCAATGTCACTCACACACGAGTTTTCTATAGTAGCCATATTATATATCTATCCCCTCCTTTTCTCTATCCTATTAATGTTGTACATATTTTTCGGGGTCACTTTTTAGGTCTAATATATAAGGAAGTTAGTGGTCTAGTTATAGTATAGAAGTCTGTGATTAGAAGTATATGTACTGATCATAATGGCGTCGGCACATGTCAGCGCATGCGCAGAAAGGGTCACCTTAGGGAGCGTTCGGGGAGACGCTATTAGCGCTAACAGCATTATTTTATCTTTATTCAACTTTTAATGAGTAACAAAGACAGAACGACACTGTTAGCGCTAATAGTATCTCCCCGAACGCGCTCTTAGTACATAAAATTCAAGGACACTATATAAGCAAAATCTAGGGAATTAGCAGTCTAGTATTATATAGAAGTTTGTGGCCCCTCTCCTTTGCTCACAGAATAACAAGAGTAACATTTTTATAACGCGCATGCGCGATAGACAAGGACAGTAGGGGCCTATATGCAGCGTTCTCTTTCTATTTCGCTATCGCGTTCTCGGCCTCCTCCCGTGCTCTATATATAATATCTCTATGGTGAATTTACGTGTTTCTGGCTTAAAGACACAGACTTCTATGTACAGAATGTCCGGTAATAATCGCCTCACCGCTCATACACAGGTAGAGCAGGTCAAACTGAGTAGAAAAGTCCTCTACCATTTTTCGATTTTCGAAATAATTATCGAGAAATTAATTAACAAAGATTGACAAATCTGGACGAGTACAAACGCGCGGCGAGAAGGCCCATCCTACTGTTACGCGGTTACTAGGCGCTCATTGAATGATAGGAGGAGCACAGCTGTTTTCTCGCACGTTTGCCACTTTGTATATTTTCGTGCTCCTAGCGCTCTCGAGCTGAGCACTCTGCGTTTTTTCATCGAGACCGAATCTGCGAGAAGACCGCTGTTTGCATAAAGCTCGACAAAATAAGGTCAAACCTTCCGCCTCGATGATCGCCCGATCGACTGCGGCAGGCAGTCGAATCGGTGACGGCAACCGACTCGGACGAGAACAGTAATCCGCGTTGTTCTGTTCGCAAAATAAAGTCCTTGAATACATTTGAGACAGCTCATTCTCTACCTTCCTTCTGATCCAGAAATCTCCCGAGTGGAGCCTGCGCGGATTGTAGCGAACGAACCGGTAGTTGAATACGAGTGTCAGCGTTAACGCGAAAAATCGGAGGCGCGTTAACACAATATAAATGCAGATACTCATATCTACTAATACATATACATATAGCAATAAGTGTAATATATATAAGTATATATATATATATATATATATATATATATATATATATGTACATATATGTACATGTAGCAGAAGAGATATAAATTTAAAAATAAAAACTGAAATATATAAAATTATTATTTATTTAGCAATATTTATGTAGTTATAAAATAATGACACTTTGGAAAGAATTTTAAATTTTAATTATTGTAATATATTTGTAATCTTATATACATTCTTTAATAGGAATATTCTTTAATATAAATAAATTTTATTAAATAATTATAAGACATTTATTATAATATAGTATTTTTATTACAATATTATGTAATTACATGTAAAATATTACAAAAAATATTTTGAGGCCCTTGGAATATACACATTAGAATATTTGACTTTTGCAGTGTACATATAAATATTAGTAGCTTTGGCTTCTGAAGTCATGTAAATTCTTAATCTGATACTTCTTTTAGAAACATCAGATTTTACATATTTGGAAACTATTTTTAATATACATTATTCTCTATAGAATAATATTTGTTTTGTTAAGCAATGTCTTTTTCGGATAGGTTTTAATACCTTTTGTAAATAAAATTTAGCATAAGAATGTAGTCTTATTTTAGTATAATAAACACTAATTGAAGTGAGAAGTCGAATTTTATGTGATATATCTGTAACACTTACATTATTGCATATTAAATTTGGGAATATCGATGAATCTGGAGCAAACTTATTTTTAACTTTAGTATAACTTTTATATTTAGTTGTTTTATGGATAGTTCTGTATAACCATCCGTTATAATGTTTAACTGTTTTTCAGTCTCCATACAAATTTTATATACACAACTGAACGGCCTAGTTAAACTACCATTATTACAGAAATCCAAAAATTTTGAATATGTTTCTGGATGAGCATAATTATGTTCATTTTGGCTTTTCGTTAAACTCAATGCGCACGAATAACAATTAATATTTGATAATTTTTTCACTATATATCCACATAAATAATACATAATGTATTTATTTAATTTTATCATTGATGGTAATATAAATTTCGATTCAACACGACTGTTAGATTCATCTTCGTTTTCATTAAAATTCTATATGTCATGATATAAAGATTATTTCTGTTTTTTCCACATGAATTTAAATACTAAACCAGATAAATCTGTATCTGTGCTATGCAACTTGCGTTTGTACAATGTTTTATGTCATTGCGTAATAATAATTGTCGCATAGCACTTTGAAATTGCACGGCATTTGGATTGTTATTATAACCGTGACGGCTTCTAATTTTTGAAAATAATATTTCAATATGATCCTGTGAAAATTTATATGTTAAAATGTATTTATATGACTTGTTTTCAAGAAACAAGTCTTCAGCTACGTTCAAAACCGATTTTGCAGCTATAACTAGACCATAAAATGTTTTTCTCGAAGTACGACATAATAACTTCCCTTCTACATTACGCAATGAAAATAAATATTCCGCATATTCTTCAACCATATTTCTCAAACATGGTATACAATATGAAGTTATTGGTTTTTTATATCCTTTGTATGTAATTATATCCTTTGTAAATAAAGGACTTCTTGAATTTAATAAATCGAATAATCTATCAATTATTTGAATAAATTTTACTGTAGCAGCACTATTTTTGAATTATTCTAATCCTTCTTCTTCTAAAAATTTAATAGCATTAACTACCGATGAGCCCAATGTATGGGCAGCATACTTCACTTTCATCTTGTTTTACCGCCAATATACAGCTCCGTAAAGTTAGCCGAACCACTTTGACTTTTTTTTATAATTAAAATTAACTAATCGTTTGGAGATGATTAAAAGTCTAATTAAAACGTTTAGAGGTTCATCGTTTTTTTTAATTAAATAATTAAAATTTTGATGTAAAGTTAGCCGAACATTTTTATTTTTCGTCCAATCGAGTTAAACAAGAGCTTATTCGATGCAGAATCGTTAAGCCATTACAAATAAATTCTTTACAACGTTTGGTGATCCATAGTTTATCTGAAAAATGAAAAAAATCATGTGCGGTACAATGACGACGGGTGACATATAAGGCGCGTTTTGATATTCACTGCCAGTATTGAAAATCTATAGTGTACATACATACGTGACGTAAATTATAAATTTTCAGTACTGGCAGTGAATATCGGAACGCAGTCAGTGACAGGGACGTCACGCGCGCATGCGTTTTAGTAACTTACACAAAATTTTAAATAAATCCTTTTTAATTTTAATAAATACTTTTTATGTTGCTATGCAAGTTGCAAACCTATGTGGAATCGTATATGCATTGCAAAGTACATGCTTAGATGGGAGTGCATAAGGAGACGGGGCAAAGCCCCGTCCCCATAAAAAAATATAACAAAACTTGAGAGCATAGAAACTACCAAGGCTGACAGTACAGTATGGAAGTGTGAGAAGGATCGCTCATCTTCACATTTACCTGCTTTTCTGTCAAAGTGTGAATCAGCCTTAAAAGAATTTGGAATTTTACCGCATATGATTTTTTTCATTTTTCGGATAAACTACCCAAGTAGCACATGTTCGTTTTATAAACGTTTTATAACGTTTTCTAAACGCATCTTTTCGTATTAGATACGTTTAGAAAACGTTTATAAAACGAACAGTACTACCTGGGTATGTACCTCCAAACGTTGTAAAGAATTTATTCGTGACCACTTAACGATTCTGCATCGAACAAACTCTTGTTTAACTCGATTGGACGAAAAATAAAAATGTTCGGCTAACTTTACATCAAAATTTTAATTATTTAATTAAAAAAAACAATGAACCTCCAAACGATTAGTTAATTTTAATTATAAAAAAATCAAAGTGGTTCGGCTAACTTTATGGAGCTTTAATAAGAGTCTCGCCATAAGGCAATCTGGGTAAAATTCTGCGAGAGAGAAAGATATATATTCACTATCCTTCTCTCCCTTACCTAACCTAACCCTAACCTCTTTTAACACCCTGACCGCTGATGTTATAATGTTTGTGATAGTAGTTTATGTTTTCTCATTAGATACACAAATATTATATATTTTAGGTTTTTATAATGCTTGTGATAACAGTTTGTTTTCTCATGAAAATAAAGCAATTTATTATTTCATGTTTTATGTGTTTATTTTTTTTATTTTTATTTTATTTTGTTAATTTTTATGCAATTAATAAGGATTAAATTTAATTAAGGATTTTATTTAATTACTAAAATTAAATATAATTAAATAAAAAAATTAAATATAAACAGTTTTATTATATATATTATTTTGATGTTTAACATAAAAAGATTATAATATTTAGTTCTAAAACGTTTATTTTTTATTTATGTTACTAAAATATAATGTTTTTGCTAATAGGAAGGTTAATATGATTCAAATATGAGCGAGAATTGCCCAGATATAGAGGACCAATCAAAACTGTATATCATATGGCGAGACTCTTATTAGAGGGTCTCTATCTCCTCGAACGCACCCATTGGATACATACCTGGCTCGCGCATGTGCAGTTCATTTTTATTCACGCTAACAATAAGATAAAAAGTGCCGACAGAGTTCCGCTACTGTATATACTGTGACTGTGGACTGTGGTAATATTATATAGTTCAATGTTCAATGGTAATAATTGATATGTGCGTAAATATTTGCTGCTAATAATTTTGATATTTCATTTAAATTTCTAACTTCTTAATTATATAGATATATATAACAAGTGTCATAAAATGGCAAAAATGGCCGTAAAGAGCCGTACATTTCTTTAAAAGCAGTCAGAATAAAGGTATGTGTAAATTCAAATTACATCTAAAAAGATATATATTCATATGTATATTACATTAAAATTACACGTCCAATTATATACATATGTTTGTAAATTCGTAAAATTTTCAGTGATTTTTTTTGGTTCTACTATTGTAAATCATTATATAGACGCTCAATTTGCTATATTTTTTCAAATCGTAAATTACACAATTTTTTTTAGTAGATATATAAATAAAACAATATGTCAGTGGTATACCCAAAATTGGCAGTGAGAGACAACATTGATGACGATGATCTCACTGATATTGATGATGAAGTATTTATTAGAGATGGAAAAAACAGTGGACTGAAATTAGACGATGACGGTAGTGTCAAGTGGCCTCTTATGCCACCTCGTAGAAAATGCAAGAAATCATGCAGCTTTCAGACTCATAGAGTACCATACAAAGCACTATTTGTGCCACTGTGTTATGGAATTACAGCATTAATTATAGTATTAGGATTAATCATACTTTGTATATTCACTGTGAATATATTGCCGATGCCATTAACTATATTGAAAAATTGGTTGACACATGAATTAAAAGACGTCTCTGTAAACAAATCAGAAATAATTCCATGTACATCATTCTCATCAACAATTTTATGGACTAGATCATTGCCAAAGTTAACTTCTGAAGCACCTCTTAGAAGTAATGATGTTAACATTGATGGAATTGAAGATATTATTGTGGGATTCAGCACAGGTATATCCTTAATCAAAGTATTTGTTTTTATTTTATATAAATGTTATCTTATGTGTGTGCTATATTGATTATATTATTTTAATACTTTTTTAAATTTGAAATTAATTTTCCACCTTATATATATATATATATATATATATATATATATATATGTGTGTGTGTATTAGATTGCATTGTGATTTGCAATTGGCTACTTTTATTTTGTTTATCTTTTTTTACAGATTTTGATTTCACAGTTACATGATGTTTGTTGCAACGCCTAAGGTGAATAATTTGTCATTATTTTATGTTGACATTAAGTAGTTTAATTGAACTGATAATATGGCAGCTATTTTAATTTATGAATTTAGGCCTGGATACAATCGATGCTCCAGAATATATCTGTACCATATACTTTGGGAATCAAACACCATGTCTAGGTGGTGTTTTAGCATTGGATGGTAAAACTGGTGAAACCATTTGGACACATTGGACTGCTCATGCTATATTTTCCATTGATTGCGGTGAGGACTTGACAAACGATAAAATCAAAGATTGTGTCATATCTGGACGCGGTGGGATTCTGCAAGCTATTAATGGTCGTGATGGTTCTAATATATGGGAGATACCGATTGAAGATAAAATAGCACCTTCTCAACAAAGAATTTTAGATGTCTATGATGCTAGATTTATAACGGATATGAACGGCGATGGTGTTGGCGATGTAATAGCATCACACGCCATGCAATCAGATGATGTCCGAGCAAGTAATATACTTATAATATCGGGAAAAAGCGGAGATATTATACGCAACGTTAACTTACCAGACACAGAACAGTTATTTATAGCACCGCAAGTTATTGTACAGTCTGATGGAGAAAATATATTTATTCTAGCTACAAACAGTCAACAAGAAGGTGGAGGATTGTACATAGTATCCCAAGCTAACATATTTTACGGCGATCTGGTATGTAATCAAATAGAATAAAATTAAAACTAATATCGAATCGTAATGTGAAAAGATTGTTCAACTAATTTTTAATCGTTTTTATTACAGCAATTACGAAAACTTAATCATAATGCAGGAAAAGGTGCGCTCTTACCACCGATTTTGATAGATATTACATCAGACGGAATCGAAGATATTGTCGCGGCTATGTTCAATTCTACGATTATGGCATACAATGGATCAACGTTTGAACCTATCTGGAATTACACAGTCCCTAATTCTGAAGTAATTAGCATTCCTATTCCTGGTTATTACAATGACGATGACATTCCGGATTTTATGGTAAAGCATCAGATAGGTGCTGGTTTCCCCACATATTATTATACCGTTGCTACAATCATAGATGGTCGTAATGGGCAACCTTTGCTCGAGAAACCGATAGAAGATAGTTTGAGCAAGCAAATGTCCGGATTATCGGTCACTGTTGACGGATTCGGTAATGATTGGTTTTTGCATTGGTCCGCCGATTGTTTAAACTACGAGGGAGTCAAGGAAAAATATCAGTTTTTGAAGGATCAAAGTCTTGTGTCGCAAACGCGCGCCGACCTCTGCCGGTTAAGATTTAATTCGACACTCACCATGAAATTACTGGCTCTGAGTCAACATGTTGGCCCACCCGGAGTATTGTTGTATTTCTCAGAGGATTGGAAGTCATTGGAGTTCAATAATTCGATTGATCCGCGACAAGAGGCTGAGAAATATCTGGATGCTCATCATCAATTTGAAATCATGGATACACCGCTGGTTTCCGAGAGATCGCCAAAAAATCATAAAAATCATCAGAAAGAAAGTATTTTCAAACATAAAGATGATTTACTTACGGAAATCGGTAAATATGATTCGGATGCGATGTACGACGAAAATTTCGACGAATTCAAAAATCACAAGAAACATAGTCTTGTTGAGGACGATGTCGTAGAAAATTTGGACATTGATCGAGCATGGAAGCAAAATAATAATAAATGGACAGAAGATAATGAGCAATCGAATAAAGAATATAGTGGTCTGTTCACAAATGATAACACTAACAATGAAGATGGAGAACAAGATATAGATGTATATCTGCAAGATAAAATGCGAGAGCAGAGAAGTGCTGAAACTAAAAGTCCATATTTTTTAAATATTTCTTATGGGGAACATATCTCTAAAAATATTAACGATAATATAATTCCTTCTGAGTTGATACGTAATTCGCAATTGAATAACGAAACTGTTAATGTAAAAGAGGAAAGAGGAATGGAAATAATTAATCATAAAGAGAATAATTCAATGAGTGAACCTGTAATGAATATATCACTGACAAATATATCAACTCCAAAAGAAAAGATATCAACTAGGTTGAGTGATAGGTCAAATGTTGCAAAAACTATTGCGATGCAGAATACATTAAATACATCAGTAGTTACAAGCGAATCAATCAGAGTAAACAACACAAATATTAGTTTTGAGATGCCGAAAATCACACATACCGAAGCGTCAAATGTTGTAGAAAAACAAGTAATCACTGATCATCGAACTACAACTTCCAAAGTTGTAGGTGTGATACAGCAAAAACACATTTACAAGCATAGTTTTTCAAATATTGCCCAAGACGCGGATGATGATATTAGTATAGAAAAAATATTTAAACGGGAGTCATTGAAAAATAAAGGCAAAGTCAATAAAATGCAATCTCTAAAATTGTCATCTATAAAGAAAAAAAATTATAAAATACAACAGAAGCGAAGAACAAAACGAAAATCTGAAACAACCAATGATAATCGATCGAACGATATTAACGGTGTTCAAAGACAACCACCAACTGGTATTTTGTTACCATCCATCGCCGAATCCAAAAGAAAAACTTCGGTAGATCTAGTCTTCTCTACATTTTGGCTGCCATCGTCCGAAGTGTCCCTAATTTTATTACAAATAGATCTAGAATGCATTCATAGAAAAAAAGCATTACCGAAGAATAAGCTCCAGTACAAAAAAGATGAAGATATTATCAGCGAATGTTTATCCGAGCGAGGTATTAATTACAAACTACATCAAGAATCAATGGATAGAGAAAATACCAAAATTGCACTTGGTCAAATGACAATATATAGAATAAAGCTGGAGTGTGTATGTCCAGAGGATATGTTACCTAATCAAACTTGTAGAAATATTTCATTACATCAAAGTTGGCCCGAACATCTAGGCTCTTCTGGAAATGGTTACTTTAAGCCATTACATAGATTAAATAATTGAAGAAATTTCGAGATTTCTTTCTTTTATTAAGCTAGACATGTATGAATTATCGAGACAATTCTTTCATTGTAACACTCTAATGAAATCGTTGATGATAAAGAGATATTGTGTGCTATTTCAAGGTGTACTATTAGGAGTGTTCCACTATATTAATAATAATACATTAAATGTAATAATTGATATATAAACTGAAAAATCTATTAATCACAGTTTCTATAATTGTTTATATAATCCAAGATAAATTAATTGTTTATTCATAGATACTACAAACTTCTAGATATTACAACTGCTAACATCAAAGGACAACTATTTACAATTGGACAAAGAGTATACATATAAGTTGGGTTAATATTTATTCTCTGTCATATTTCAATTTTGCTGGCAGTCATTCAAATATAAGGGTTATAAACAAGTATTGATTAAGGCCCGATAATGGTGCATAATTGCACCAACATTATTTTGGATTTAAGCGAAACTTAAACTTGTGTCTATCTTTATCCTTCTTTCTTAAATGAATAAATAGTTATATAAAAATAATGGCCGTGTTCAGCAGAACAACTGCTGACTGCTGAGTTGTCGTCTTGTCAATAGTGTCAACACTCGATGTCGAGTTGTTGGTTCTGAAAGTAAGAGCTAATCACGCTCGATTGCTATCAAGTTTGTTCTGTTGAACGCCATTGTTTGATATTCTGTCCATTAATGCAGTAATATTCAGCTTAATTGGAAATTGATCTCACCTGTAACATCGCTGTTAGCGATCTAGGTATAATATATAGAAGTCTGTGGAGAAATATAAGTTATTGATTAAGTAATAAAAAATATTTTCTGGTTTAATCACATACAATTTATATGAATTTATATATGTATATTTCCTACAATTTTCTTTATTACATAAAGTATATGAAAGATATTCTCTAAAAATTTTATTATTTGCATTTGTAAGGTAACATATGTAAACATTTAATCACTGTTGAATGTAATGCAAATATATAAAGAATATAAAATATATATATTATTGATCAGTTAATGTAATTTATTCTTCCTGTACATGTACATTTTTCTTCCGTAAAGTTGCTTTGATTCGCTGCTATGGTATTATTGTTTGATCAATATTTGGAATTGGAATATTAAACGTTAAACAGTTACTTGCGTTGATAGTTACTTACTTCATTCTTCCTTTGACAGAGTTTTATATATAATGATAAAAAGAAGTATATACAACAAAAATAAGTAAAACATTACATTTACGATTACATACTTACGGCATATAAGGTACAATTAAGTACACTGCAAATTATGGCGAATAAACACGTGAAACGTCCTAAAATTCATATGTCACAATGGTTAATAAAAAATTAATTTTTTTATAATGTATTAGCGGATTATTATATGTCGCAGCAATTGTTTCAAATCCTTAGAAGAGTACTCTATTTGTGAGTATTTCTTTAAATATTTCTTTAAAAATTAATAAAATGTATATATTTTTATTTAAAATTTCAACAAACCTATAATGTATATAGCATCATTTTTTTCCGCATTATTAAATATATTTATTATTAATTATTTATTATTTATTATTAAATATTATAAATTTATTATTATTAATTATTAAATATATTATATTCATATTTTTAGAAGATATATGACCATCTTGAAACTTTAGGTAATCTCAAGATTATAAGAATATAATTTTTAAAAACATACTTATATAGCTATTCTTCAAATCTTGAGTAAGTCTACTCATTTTTTTATTTTATAAATAATTTTTTATTTATACTTTGCAGTTCTATTTATGTACTTAAGAGAAGTTCTGTATAAATTTAAAATATTATTTTCTATAAAGACTTCGATATATTTCTCTTCAACTCTTTCAGATTTATATAGAAATATGGCTGAACAAAGTGAGACGGCTGTAATCATGAACGAAAATACGTGTAAGCATTTTCGAAGATCGATATTACCGAAGATCACAGATATTCCGCATTATTTAGAGGACAGAATTTTAAGCGGAATTTTACAAAATGCACAAAAACAATGCACTGCGTCACTTAAATCGGAATCACGCAAAAACACGCAAGAAACGCAAACGGATTACAGAGAAAGTGAAGCGCAAACTGAACCTTGGGAGTCACCATATAAAATTGTTCCAGGTAACAATATACAGGAGGAAAAAGTATGGGAATCCCGAAAAATTTCGAAAAATATAAGTTTTACAGAAAAAGAGTGTAAGGCAAAATCAAGAAAGGATCCGGCGGTCTAAGGCAAGATATTATCTATTCATTTTTTTCATTTATTTTATATTTTATATTAAAAAGTATCACGATAAATTTTAAAATATCTCAGGAAATTTTTAACTAAGTTTTATTATGGTGTTTATTAGGAAAGCTATCTACAAGAATATGCAATTAAAATAGGGTGTTCTATTTAAGAAATTGAAGGTGACCTTTACGTAAGACCTTTACGTAAGACCTTCAAGAGACTATCCAAAGTCAAAGCAATGACACCATCTTATGCTCCTCTGGAAACCATCTTTTTGTCTAAAACATTTTTCTGTAAAACTTGTATTTTTCGAGATTTTTCAGGGTTCCATACTTTTTCCTCACCCTGCAATATACTGTATGTACAAGGTTTTACATAAAGTGTTACAGGGTGTTTTATCCAAACTTGATGTTGCATAAAAACGTTTCACAATTAGAAAAAATTTATAGAGTTTTGAGAGAAAAAAAGGTTGATAATTTTGAATTTAATAATAATACTAACTATATAAGGCCTTTTTTCAAAGTCATGTGAAGGGAGACTTAATTTTCTTCTCAGGGAGAAAAGTTGGCCATATATGGATTTTGTCAATATCTGGGCCGGTATTTATAGTCCGATCTTATATTTAAAGTCGTGTTAAGATCTCATTCAACCAATAAAATGATGCTATGCGGCTACTTCATTGGTTGAACAGTAGCTTAAGACGATCTTAAATATAAGATCGGGCTATGAATACCGGCCCTAATTATGTCTTACCAAGTATTGTAAGGCACGGTCGGTAACGTAGGTAGCGACTAACTCCACTAATATAGAGGGTGGTCCAAAGGTATGGAGTGGAAAGAATGAGAGTGGGAGTTGCGAGCGGGTAAGACTTGCGAGTCGTGCGAGCGAGCGAGGATTCTCTCGAGTCGAATCGGAAGAGAAATAGTCAAGTTTAGAGTTAGAGAATCGCGTCGGGTGGGAGTCTATTAACCACGTCGCCAATTGGCCAGTTTAAAATAAAGCTCTCTGATTGGTTAATTGTTGCTGATGACCCTAGGCATCGGTCGATATAAGTGGCTGTGGTCAATCGTGACGTAGTCAAACGGGACGCTCCCATCGCGTCGAGTCGAAATACTTGTAATTTTAAATCATTAGAGAGAATCTTTTGAATATACTTTTATTTTCAATTTACTTTACATTTCTTGAGTAAATTACCGGTCATCCAAGATCCGATTACCTCCTTTACAGTATAGTCATATATGATATTATATGATAATTAAATAAAATCATATGATATCATATATGATTTTATTTATCATATTATTATATATAACTATATTTGGCAAGATATGCTTAGATATTAACAAAATTCATATATGGCTAATTTTATATGGACTTTTTTTTCCCGGATTTTTAAATAAAATCCTATTTTTTTTTTTAAACAAATCGATTCTTTGTAATATTCGACGTTAATAGTTATAAGAACAAGATGGCCAAACATTAAATAGTTTATTAGAGCATAGTTTATAATTGTATAAAATTATGTCAAACTAAAATATAAAATATTTTTTAAACTATTCAATTTATTATTATTGCCATCATACTCATTTAAAAAATTGAATTTATTTTTACATAAACTTGAAGAAAAGGACCTTAAAGTTAAAATTCAAGATTGTTAACACTATATATGTAAAACACTATTCCGTATACAAGGGCGTAGGATTTTTTTTTCAGGGGGAGGCATGACATAAATGTCATTCAGATTGATTGAAATATTTTGATATTTACATCTTTACATCTTTTAGAACTAAATAAGATTTCTTACCGCAACAAGATAAGACACTATATACGACAAAATATAAATCTCGAGAAAGATATTAATTTGTTTTTTTTAATATTTTATTATTTAAAAAAAATTTTCTGTTGTACCTATAATTTCTGTTCATATATACAGGAAAAAAATTAAAATAATTGAAAAATAATTAGGAGAATAATTGTCGTTAGTTTTTTTAAAGTGAAACTAGAAGTTTCACCAAGTTCTAATACTAAAAGAAGTTTTTTTTACCTTTTTAATTTTTTGTGTTTTTTAAATTTAAATATAAATTTTTTAATATTTTTTTCTATTTTTTTTGTTAAATGAGGAACGTAGGCATTGAAAACATGAAATAAATTATGATTATGAATTTTTTCATTTTCCAGGAAAGGACATGTGCCCTCCCTTGCCTTCCCTTGTGGAAGCCCCTGTCTGTATATAATTGTAGAATAATTCAATAAAAAATTTGTAACTTAAAAAATGCAAGGAAGAAACAAAATCAATGTTCCGAAACAGGAACGTTCAAAGAAAAATTATTATAATTTCTGTTTAGGTCACAATCCTGAAATACTGACATTGGCTCATTTAACTTGGGAGCATGGATTACCTGCGGGTGTTCATGAGATACATATTATCAACAGGATGCAGATGAAAAGAGCTTGGGAAACCATTCTTCCACTAATGGATACACCGGCCAACATAAAGATACGAAATTCGATAATAACAATGTTAGAAATAGACGAATGGGCATTTCGTGAGTCGGTGGGTATTTTAAACTGGATTTGAAAGTAATACTATCAGAATTATAATTATTTCTTTTCAATAACTGTAAAAGCACCGACGTTACATATTTTATCTGTAACGGAAAAAGTAACTTCGTTATATTTTTCGGTAACGAATATTCATATAAGGAGAATTCAATCGTTACTTTCGTGTTTTATTTTTCGAATCTATAATTTTCGGCATGATTTTCACACAAACAAACACACATAAAGAGCTTTAATTTCTTTTAAAAAATTAATAGATAATTTCGATTAAATTTAACGATATTTACTTGGAACTAGATTAATTTTTAACTTTTAATAAATTTTAGTATGTTAAAAACAAATTCGACTCGTACATTAACGTAACAAATGTCAGGAGTTAGAAATTGCATAAAGTTAAAGATGCAGAAAAAATGAATAATGTTAATAGCAGATTCTTAAGATCATTTGGAATCAATTTTTTTCGAAAATATCGAGAGACGTCATCATTTTTTGCAAGTTTCCATTATATATCTTTGTAATTATAAGCCTTAAATTAATATTCTATTAGAATAAACTCTATCTAAAATTAACTGAAGAATGTAGTTTTAGTAATTTTTTAACTTCAAAAAGTTTAGTTTGCGAAAAGCGTCTTTTTTCAATCGCTTATAATTCGGAAATTATTGATGCCACGACATTTTCGCTGAGGAAAAATAGTCTCCTAATGATCTCAAGAATCTGCCATTAACAAGTTTTTCACCAATTACAGGACACTCTGGATAATTTATACAGGGTGTTCGGCAACAGGTGGGACAAAATTTAAGGAAGGATTCTACACGATAAAATAAGATAAAAATCAAGAATAACAAAACTGCAATAGAGGCTTCGTTTTTTGGTTATAAATATTTAAAAGTTTGTGTAAAACGTATCTAAAGCTCGGCAATTCGCAGCATATTTTTGCGTCACAAAGTATTTTGAGAGCGATTCAGTCGATGTAGTCTACACACGTCAAAAATTTTGCGGTTTACCATGCTTTGGGCACCTTTTACGCAAATTTTCAAATATTATAACTAATTGTAAGAAACGAAGCCTCTATCGCAATTTTGTTATTCTTGATTTTTGTCATGTAGAATATTATTTTATCATGTAGAATCACTACTCCTTACATTTTGTCCCATTAAAACACATAATTATGTTAAAGTAAAAATGTGTAACTGCTAGTTGCAAATTCAGATTTTTTCTTAAAGATAACTATGTATTTTCTTTACACCAATTGATTTGTCTCATTATTCTGTGCATAAAAGTATTAAGGTAAGATAATCGAGAAATAAATATTTTACGAGATATCTTGTATTTTATGTCAAAATACTGCAACTTTGAAGCCTTATAATTCAAAAAATACTCAATGAAAAAACATTTGATTATAATGTTTTGAAAAGCTCTCGAGATAAGCTACAAGAATATGCAATAATATATAGGGTGTCCCATTTGAAAAATTAAATATGACCTTGAAATAACTTTTCAAGGTCAAACCAATGATACCCTCTTATGGTCCCCTTGAAACCAAACAACTTTTGCCTGAAACGTTTTTCTCTCCCGGTCTTGGTTTTCGAGATATTCGATTGGATCGATTAAAATGGCCCACCCTGTATATACATATACATATATCTATATCTATACAGGTATATATACATATATGTATGTATACAAGGTGTTCCAGAACAACCTTCCGTCCGTAAAATGACGTATTGCTGACACAATTTTAAGACAATTTTTCCTTTACCAAAATTTGATTTGAAGCATAGTTTTTGAGTTATAAGCAAAAATAGTTAGTAAATCACACGTAGAGTACAGAAGGCAGGCAGGAGCGGCGCGGCGCACCGCAAGCGTGGGCGCAGCTGACCGTCCGACAGGTGATTACTCTGTATATATATATATATATATATATATATATATGTACAGGGTGTCCCAGACCTACCGAATCACTTGGTGGATTCCTGAGGTCATTTGGAGACGAAAATCCTAATATCAAAATGTCGAGGTGTGTACAATAGTTTTCAAATGGTAAGAGTTTAAAGTTGACCAATTAGCGTGACAAAACTTCGCGCGTTCAGGCACGTCGCATATTAAAAGTGCCACTGCACTAAATTTAATTATCGACATTGAAATATTGATAAATTATGTATTTAATTTATTGTTAAGTTATTGTTGTGTAGTAATTTATTGTTATTAAAATAATTTTATAAATTTATCTCCTTCATGTGCGGTTAATAAATTTCGGTATTAGAATATCTTTGCAATGACAGAAAATCTTTGTAATTCCGCGCGCAACATCGAAATTGAATTTAATTGGGTGGTTACGAGGATTTTCTGTCATTGCAGAGATATTCTAATACCGAAATTTATTAACCGCACATGAAGAAGATAAATTTATAAAATTATTTTAATAACAATAAATTACTACATAACAATAACTTAACAATAAATTAAATACATAATTTATCAATATTTCAATGTCGATAATTAAATTTAGTGCGGTGGCACTTTTAATATGCGACGTGCCTGAGCGCGCGAAGTTTTATCATGCTAATTGGTCAACTTTAAACTCTTACCATTTGAAAACATTTGTAGCCTCGACATTTTCGTATTAGGATTTTCGTCTCCAAATGAGCTCAGGAATCCACGATTAACAGGTGATTCGGTAGGTCTGGGAAACCCTGTATATAATAATATAATAATTAAATAAAATCATATATAATATCATATAACTTTATTTAATTATCATATAAATATCATATATGACTATACTTAGTAAGACATGATCAGATATTGACAAAATCCATATATGGCCAACTTTTTTTCCCGGGGAGATATTAAAAAAAAATATATATATCTTTTTTTATTTAGACTTATAAGATTTGGAGATTTTAACAAAAAAGATTTTTTTTAATAAAAAAAAACCTTGGGTTTTACGTCCCTAGCTTTCGCCTAAGAGACTATTAAACCTTTATTTCTTTTTCCTAATACACTATATCTATTACATTTTTATCTTAAACCTATAAACTTAATCCTAATTCGTCTGGGTGAGTTCGAGTCTGCGTTCCGCCATACTGGTTATCAGATAAGCTTCGGCGACGCAGCGTGCACAGCCACCTTACGACTAAATTTTTCTTACTCCTATTGGGTTTGGGTGGACTCGAATCTGCGTTTACGCATACTCTTCGCCTCAGGCGAGTTTCAGCGCCGCAGCGTGCACGACCACCGTCCAACCTGGATTTTTTGTAATAATTTGTTGAAATAAGTTTTTTCTGTCAAAAATATATTTAAAACTGTTATGTGAGTGTGTGTATGTTTAATATACAGAAAAATAGTAATGACTCATTACTTTTTGAGTATACCGATAATGATAACGAGTTATTTTTATAAAATAATTTTCATATACAATTATGTTTTTGAAATGAAACCAGGTTTCAATTAGATTGCTTAAATACCTATATTTTTCTCGTAATTTTATGCATATAACTTTTAGGAAATCGAATTTATTAGTTATTTAAATTATTATAATTATAACTTTTCTTTTTTTAGGAAATCCAATTCATAACGGATTTGCGATTAAATCTGATGAAGGATCTTATGCAAAGTCATGAGTCGCAAAATAAGAAAAAAGTAAAAAGTCGTTTCAATCGACTCCAGAACAAACTGATGAAAAATCGGGACGATCAAGTTAAGACTATCAGACATAATCTTAAACGAAATTTGCGAAAATTATGTAGGAAGTACGACAATCAATCTCGCAAACCCGATTTAATCGAGGGACATATTGGTCTCAAATTCGATTTATATGAACCGCAAATGCGTTTAAATGATAAATACTCTGAAAGACGACACGAGAAGTTAGGAAAGCAATTTTTGAATGAAAGCTGTGCTGTGCGTGAGTATAATTGATTATATAGTGACATTAATTTTTTACATACAAACTAGCTCGTTTTAAATGACACATTGATATTTCTTTAAAACCAAGGCTTTCGAAAAATCTTTATAAAAGTAAGCTCGAAGAGGACATAAGATAGTGCCATTGATTTTGGATAAAAGTCATAAAGTTATTTTAAAGGTCATCTTTTTAAATAGAAGGTAATTTTTTAAAATGGGAGCAATCTAATTTGTTTTTATAAATCGATTCCTCGCAATATTTGGCGTAAAAAGTTTTAAGGATAAGATAGTCAAAAATTGAATAATTTTATGAGATATTTCATTCTATAATTTAATATAATTTTACATATGTTATGAAATATCTCGTTGAAATAATTTTGAAATAATCTCGTGACGTTCATCGAAAATCAAATTACAATGGCACCATCTTATTTTGAAAGCAAAACTTTATGAAACATTTTTCAATTAAAGCCTTGCTGGTTTTCGAGAAATATCAATGCATTATTTAAAATCCTGTCCCAGAACAACCTTCCTTCCGTAAAATGACGTATTTCTGACACAATTCTAAGATAATTTTTCCTTTACCAAAATTTGATTTGAAACGTAGTTTTTGTGTTATAAGCAAAAATAGTTAGCAAATCACGCGTCGAGTATAGAAGGCAGGCAGGAGCGGCGCGGCGCACCGTGAACGCGGGCGCAGCTGACCGTCCGACGGGTGATTACCGCCGCATGAGTCGCTAACTATTTTACCTTATAGCATAAAATTATGCTTTAAATAAAATTTTGGTAAAGAAGAAAATGTCTTATAATTACGTCAGGAATACGTATTCCTTAAAATAACATTACTTTAATGACCAAAAGTTGTTCCGGATCGCCGGCCGTCGGACGCTGCGATCAGCTGATTGCTACCCGCGATGTGTGTATGTCTAAGTGTGTGCGTAAAAGGAAGGGACAGAGTGAGTGAAAGAAAGAGAGAGAGAGAAATAACCGCCTCCGCGACGCTCTTTCGATTGTCATCGACATTGTCGTCAACGACTTCAGACTGATCGATATATTGATTTTCCAGCTCAGCTGAGAGACACATCGCGTGTAGCAATCAGCTGATCGCAGCGTCTAACGTTAATTTAAGGAACACTTATTCCTAACGTAATTATAAGGCATTTTCTTCTTTACCAAAATTTTATTTAAAGCATAATTTTATGTTATAAGATAAAATAGTTAGCGACTCATGCGGCGGTAATCACTCGTCGAACGGTCAGCTGCGCCCGCGCTCGCGGTGTGCCGCGCCGTTCCTATCTGCCTTCTGTACTCGACGTGTGATTTGCTAACTATTTTTGCTTATAACTCAAAAACTAAGCTTTAAATCAAATTTTGGTAAAGGAAAAACTGTCTTAAAATTGTGTCAGGAATATGTTATTTTACGGACGGAAGGTTGTTCTGGGACACCCTGTATATATTCACTACTATCTAATGCAACATTATTATTTAAAAGAACAAAATGAAAAAGAAGATATACACACATCGCTCAATTGGTTACCAACTATTGAAGAACCGAAAGTGATTGATAAACGCAAGTCTAAATCGATAGATATCTGTATACGAGAAACTAGATGGACGGAAGAAAAACTGAAGCAGCTTCATTTCGACCTGAAGGCTATCCGAAAGAACGTTAAATCTGTAGATGTAATTCCAAGATTAATAAAGCGCAATTACAAACAGTCAGCTTTGCCCGTTACACCACGTAGATTGAGTATATGGAATAACAAACAGAAACAACAGGAAGAATCTGCTACGTTTATTCAGAAGTTGGTTAAAGGCAGAGCAACACAATGTCTGGTAAAGTACATTACATAAAATCATTCTATTCGTAAAACACATACATTAGAAATTTTGGTAATACAAATGCAAAAGTGATGCTCCAACGAAAGCATAACTTTTTTTTATAGCAATAAACAAATTATAAAAATAAAACGTATAAAAGTTTTAAAAAAGAGCAAGTCATTAATAAAAAGATTATTTGAACAAAAAAGCCTATTTATAATAGTCTATATATAGTCAATATATATAATATATAATACCGGAGAAAGTAATATGATAAACAGTTCTCTCCGATCAAGCAGTAAGTGAAACTAAAGGACTTCCAGCGGCGAGTCTCATGCGGATTGCATGGCAATGAAAAACAACCATACTTTTCGTTGCTGTGCAACCCGCGTGACATTTCGCCGCTGGAACGCCTAGAGCGTACGGCCCATGGTCTAGCCGCGAAAAGCGCACGCTCATTTGCTGAGCATTTGTAATTAATATTTTAATAATTATTGCGAAAATTACAAAATGATAAAGAACTTTTCTGTTCAGTTTAATGCACTCTACCTGCTCACGAACGTTGATTCAATCTTTATCAGACACCCTGTATATGCAAAATATATGTAGCCTATATATTATAATAGTCTATATATGTGTAACTATTTATAATAATTTATAATAATTTTGTTGATTACTATAAAAAAAAGTTTGAGTTTTTACTGGAACATCACTTCTGCATATTTACCATTCTGTAAAACTGTGTTAATAATAAAAAAGGAAACATAAAATTTTGCATTTTATAGATGTATGAAGGACGCGATAGAAATAGAGAATTGATCGAAGAATTACATTTGACTCAGACGCTCGAACAGGATGAACAGAAGCAGCACGAAAAAATACATACAATCGAGTTACAGCAATTACAAAATGATCAATTACTACAAGAAGATCGTTTATGTGAGATTCTCAATTCTTTGGAAGGAAAAACAATCTGTGGGATATTAGATTTTCTTAGCAAAGTAAGTTTTTTGGAAGTTCGTATTGAAATAATTTGCTCTAAAATTATTTTCTTTTTCATCTTCAGGAACAAGTAAGATTAGAGGACGAACGTAGAGCTCATGCTTTTGCTTTACTTGCCGAAAGAGAAAGATGTATGAGGGAAGCTGCTGAAGCTGGTAAGCGGCAATTAGAACGTAATCGTCGACGAGAATTCGATGAAATGTTCAAGCAAATCGTAAAAGTAAATCAGGACTCGATAGAAGCTTATTTGGAAAATATTACAAGAGAAGGCGTTGATTGGATGTCCGATAAAACAGCTAAAGAACAAGTATTACAACTTTACGATAAAGTGGATGACAAATCAAAATATGCTCCAGAAAAACAAGATTGGTAATTGATAGATATGTATAATAAATATATTATTACAACAAACAACATATATAAAAGACGGCCATATTTTCACAGCGCGGATAAATCGACAGAAGAGGAATTGGTAACGGATATGATATATAATTTTGTTTTACCTGAAGTAGAAAAACACAACATGAGAAGAAAAACTCACGAGCGACAAGATTATATGCGAAATGCATATATATCGATTTACGAGACAATTTTAAATTTGCCATCTATTAAACCATTGCAAGTAAATCAAAAAGTTTGTATAATAAGTAAAACTAATAAGCAATCTGTGTGACTGATATAATTGAGATTGATGATTTATTTATATTGCATCATTTTTCTTAAGAGCAGTTATTTGTCTTTCCAGGAACAAGATATTGAAACAGATGAAGTAGAATTTCCATTCCACAAAACCGAAGAAAAAAAACAAATTTAGAAATAATTTGACAAGTTGATTTTTTGGTTGAAGCTTAATCTAAAATAGCTATTTTAAATCATATTTTAAAAAATTAAAATTAATCATTAATGTAATAATATGATGTAGAAAGTAAGAAAATTATAAGTAAGTAAAAAGAGGCAATAGGAGCGAGGAGATGTGAATATAAAATTATAAGTTTTTTATATATAGATGATGTGTCGCAATTGTATTGACATTAAGTACATTAGTAACATTCTATAGAATGACGGAAATTATAATAAAGATTTGAACGTTTCGATTCATGTTTTGAATCCTCTTCAGCATAATATGTAAATTAAATAAATGAATTATAAATAAAAACGAAATTAATGATAAAACATCGCATAATAAAGGCGTAAGACATGTGTGAACATAAAATCCGTGATCGTATTCGCATGATTAAAAGGATCACTGCCTCAGAACCGCTGTACATATTTATCGCATGTTAGTTGTATAAATTACATATATATAAAACGATCCAACTTGTTCGGCTCTTTTATTGTACGGCTTGCATAATAATCCCGCGAGGCAATTCTCCGAGGTTTCCAGACCGAGGGAAGTATGCAGTTAGATTGAGGGGTTAAGTAGGATATGCATTCCGTTTGTGTGTTGTTGAATCTATGGTATATATATCGCGACAACTGATGTTTAACGTGTGGTTATGCCGATGGTACAGATGGTCCATCTGTATATATGGTATATATATATCGCGACAACTGATGTTTAACGTGTGGTTATGCCAATGGTACAGATGGTCCATCTGTATATATGGTATATATATCGCGACAACTGATGTTTAACGTGTGGTTATGCCGATGGTACAGATGGTCCATCTGTATATATGGTATATATATCGCGACAACTGATGTTTAACGTGTGGTTATGCCGATAGTACAGATGGTCCATCGGCATAACCACACGTTAAACATCAGTTGTCGCGATATATATACCATAGATTCAACAACACACAAACGGAATGCATATCCTACTTAACCCCTCAATCTAACTGCATACTTCCCTCGGTCTGGAAACCTCGGAGAATTGCCTCGCGGGATTATTATGCAAGCCGTACAATAAAAGAGCCGAACAAGTTGGATCGTTTTATGTAATTTATACAACTAACATGCGATAAATATGTACAGCGGTTCTGAGGCAGTGATCCTTTTAATCATGCGAATACGATCACGGATTTTATGTCCACACATGTCTTACGCCTTTATTATGCGATGTTTTATCATTAATTTCGTTTTTATTTATAATTCATTTATTTAATTTACATATTATGCTGAAGAGGATTCAAAACATGAATCGAAACGTTCAAATCTTTATTATAGTTTCCGTCATTCTATAGAATGTTACTAATGTACTTAATGTCAATACAATTGCGACACATCATCTATATATAAAAAACTTATAATTTTATATTCACATCTCCTCGCTCCTATTGCCTCTTTTTACTTACTTATTTATTAATCGGAGCTCTTTCTATAATTTTATTAAAAAAATTATATGCAGAATTATTAAACTTTATCAGTAAATGTAATCAAATCTGTTTGTTTATGTATGTATACAAACTTATAAGAAAATTTTATATTTGCTGTCACAAATATAAATATGTTAACATTTTAAGCTGCTTAATGTAAAATATTTTTAACCCTCAATTCCTAGACTATCAAAATTTTACGTTGTTCCTAGACTGGGTCTGTGGGACCCGAGCGATATTCAACCGCTTGTATCTCGGAATCAAATTAACGTAGAATAAAAAATTTTTTTTCCAAATTCAACGCCAGAGTTTCAAGAAAAAGAATATGTAATTTAGAATTTTCTAAATTTAATAGTTTTTTAGATATTTTGAAAAATATGAAAGTACTTTTTGAAAAAAACACTTTTTTTCAAAATTAAATATCTCCACTTCAAATCAAGATAAAAAAATTTTATTAGTGGGCAAACGAAAGGTCTTGAGTTGTACTTTAAGGCTGTAAAAGTCGTTTTGTGGTTTATTTAAAAAAACATCTTTTTTTGCAAAATAAAAATCAGTAAATTGAGCCTTTTTTGATAATTCTTTTTTATCGTATTTAGGTCATTCTCGCTTAGAAAAAAATATTGTTTAGATCTGATTTTTTATTTTTTATATAATTAAATGTAATATTTATAAAATATAACATTTTTATAAATAAATAAATTGTTTATAATTAACGGATGATCGTTTTTCTTGATGAAAAACAATAAAAAGGCTCATTTTACGTAGTGTAAGTATACAAATACAAAGAAAAATCATATTATAGAGCGAAAAATTTATTGCAATAATAAGAAAAAAATATAAAGTTTTTACAAACATGTAAACATGCGCTAACAACAGTTAGCGCATGCACAACCAATTTTTGCCGGCTAACTTTGATGATGTCTTTTAGACTTTACATATAGAAAGTAAAAACTTATATATATTATTGTTAAATAAAACAGTTTATGTATTTTAGTTCTTAAATTTATATTTATTTCTAAATAAAAACTGTTTAATTTAACAATAAAATATAATATAAAAAGTTTTTACTTTCTAAATCTAAAATTATATATTTTTTTCTATATCAGATTTTTCATGTTCGGGTAAATCATTTATACTAAGAACATCTGAAATATAACATTTATTTTATTTATTTTATTTATTTGAATTATATACTTTCTTGAATCGAATAACTTATAAGATATTTTGTAAATAAAATAAAAAATAAATTAAATGGCAATGAATGATTAAATTATACATACCATCTACTTCATCTTCTTCAGAGTTAAAATTATTTGTATTACAAGTTTGTTTGCAAGAAGAAATCGGTATTGATGAACTGCTACTTCTTCTTATCGAGCTTTCTATACAACAAAAATTTAAATATTTAATTTTTTTTTCTAGAATGCCTCTAATATGTCTTTATTTATTGTTATAATAAAATCATTATATAAAAAAACAAATAGAATTGTACATACCATCCTGTCCTTCATATTGTTCTTCATCCTGTTCTTCATCCTGGTCTTCATTCTGGTTTTCATCCTGATCTTCATGAAACATATCATTAGATGTTGAAGCGCTTGTTGAAGCTTTGGGTGTACAAGCACAAACAGCAGGATACACAGAACTCGGTATAATGTTTGTTTTTTTCATTCTATTTTCTGCAATATTTAATTTAGATAAAATTTGTACACTATTTTTCAGAAAAATCTAACTTAAAAATGTTAACAATAATAACTCAAAGATGTCAGCAATTTATTAAAAAAATGTAATAAAATAATTTGAAATAAAGTTTTTAAAAATTAAGTGTGTGCGTGTGTGTATGTGTATGTGTATGTGTGTGAAAATAATTAAATTTATACGTACCAGTCGCATTCTTTACAACAGTGATATCCTTAATTAGTATTGAAGGCAACGATGACAAATTTTTGTGCTTAATTGCTTGTACATAATTAGAAGGAGGAGCTGGTAAACTGTTTACTTTTTTTCTGGTACGTGCTATATAAAATATGATTTGTAATAACAATATGTATATAGATATTAGTAATAACAATATGTATATAGATTTATTTAAAATTGAAGAATAAAAAAATAAATATAAATAATTTTACTATCATCGTAATTATCTTGTGTTTCATCAAAAAATAGAGGTCTTTTAATTGATCTTTTATTTTGACGAGATGGTTGGCTTAATGTATCCAATAGTCCTTCTGAGGTAGAAATATATTCTGCCTTCTTCTCCATTTGTGTCGTGCCATCTTATATGTTTCTACAAAAAATTATTATACTTTATTATACTTAATATTTCTTCTTCCTCTTGTAGTAGGACTAAGTCCTGTTGTCTCCTCTGACATTCCCCTCTTGTGAACCTGAGGTCCAACTTTCGTACCACCGTTTAGATGGTCTTCCAACAGATCGTCTGGTGTTTGGTTTTTGTGTCTTTGCCCATTTTGTTCTGGGCTCATCCTATCAACGTGATCTCTCCAGAATCGGCGTCGCGCTCTTGTCCATCTTACCACGTCCTGCACCTGGAGCTCTCTCCGTATATCATTACTTCTTATTCTCTCCTTGAGACTGACCCCCTTGATAGCTCTTAGTATCCTCATTTCTGTTGTCCTCATCATCCTTTTTGTCCGCGAAGTTTCGGCTCTTGTCTCCGCTGCATAGGTGAGTACCGGTCTAGTGCAGGCCTTGTATATCCGGATTTTACTCTTCGTGCTCATATACTTGTTCCGCCATATTATGTCCCAAGGTATCCGGCGATTCTGGCTGTTTTATTTGTCTGTATTCCTACCTCGTTCGCAAGGTATCTGTCGCTATGTGTTTCCACCCCCAGGTAGCTGAAGCTCATTACTTGTTCAATGATATGATCGTTAACCACTAGCTTGCACCTAATCGGCTCCTTTGTGATTACCATTGCCTGGGTTTTTTTGCGGGATATAAGCATATTAAACCTTTCTGCTGTTGTTTTGAACTTGTTGAGTAGTCGTTGTAGGTCATCTTCATTCTCGGCTACAAGGACCGCATCATCTGCATAGCACAGAATTCTCAGGGTGTGATCACCCATCGTGTAACCGTCCTCAACCTCATTCACACCCTTGATGATAATGATGTTGAAGAGACACGGGCTTAGACTGTCTCCCTGCCTGATGCCTGTCGCTATCCCCACTCCTTGCGTTAGTCCTTGGTCCGTCTTTATCCTGGTCTTATTGTTATTATTAAGTTCCTTGATTATACTTACATGCCGCTTATCAACGTTCTTTTGTTTTAAAAGAGTGATCACATCGTTCAGCCGCACCCTGTCAAATGCTTTCTCGAGGTCTACGAAGCATGTAAACATAGGCTTATTAAACTCTATTGCTTTTTCTATTAGCTGTCGTAGAATAAAGATTGCATCTATTGTAGATCTATTTGCCCGGAATCCTTGTTGTTCTTCTAGGAAGTCGACTTTGTTATTGATTTTTTGTGTGAGAATCTTGGTCAGTATTTTCTGTATGGAGCTTAGCAATGTTATGCCTCTGTAGTTGGCGGGGTTGTTCTTTGGTCTCTTTTTGTATATAGGGATGGTTATGCTTTCCTTCCATTCTTTTGGTATTATGCCGTTCTTTTCGATCTTTTGGAATAGGTTTGTGAGTTCCGTAATTTCGGTTCCTCCACATTTTATCAGTTCATTGGTGATGTTGTCTATGCCTGGCGATTTTCGTTTAGTTTTCTTACAGCTGTCTGTATATCCTCTGTTGTTATTCCGTCGTTTTCTGTGGCTGCTGCTGGTGATGGGTCTATTGGCGAGTCTTCTTCTTCTTCCTCGTTGTTCGGGTGCTGGTAAAGATTCTCAAAATATTCCGTCCACGTTTCTGGTTTTATAACATTTATTTGTATTTCTTCCTTTATTGGTTTTTTCCTGTTCTGCAGCATGTTCCATATTCTCCTTTGTCCCCCGTATAGGTCATGTTTCATCTCTGTTGAGAATCTCTCCCAGTAATTTTTTTTAAGTTGTTTAATTTTGTTTGTTGTTCTACTCCTGATTCCTTTATATCTTTCATATTCCTCTGGTGTTCTGTTGTTAATATATTTTATGTATGTCTCTCTTTTTTCCTTTGTCAGGTCCTTGATCTCCTGCGTAAACCATGGCTTATTATTGGGTTTGTTTATCCGTTGTTCTTAACCCTACAGCCTCTGTTGCACTTTTTGTGATGTTCTCTTTTACTTTTTTCCATGCCGTCTCGATGTTATCTTCCTCCGTGATTTTGTTGAGGGCAATTTTTTCCCTTAATCTTCTTACATAGAGTTCCCTGGTGCTTTCTTGCTTCAATGATTCCACATTCAACTTAGAGACATAATTTGGCTTCTTCCTTCTTAATTGTATTCGTCCCCTACGGTACTTGCATAGTACTAGCCCATGCTGTGTACCGGCATTTGCGGATGTTAACGTCCTCACATCCAGTATCTGTTTAGGGTGTATCTTCCTGTTGGTGATCACATAGTCGATTGTTGACTTTTGTCCTCTAGTGTTTGCAAATGTATACTTGTGCTGATCTTTGTGGTCAAAGTATGTGTTATTGATCCTTAATTCGTTATGGCACAATGATATGAGCATGTTCCCATTTTTGTTCAAAATTTCTTCGTTGAACTTATGCATAACTCCCGGGATACTCTTGTTACCAATCCTTGAGTTAAAATCATCCATCACGAATACCCTGTCTTCCGTATGTATCTGATCTAGTGTCTCTTGTAGGATATCGAAAAAACTCTCTCTTTCTTCTTTGGGTTTGCTTATGTCTGGCGCATAAATACTTATGAAATGGGTTCTTTCTTTTCCAAACTGGACTGTTATGTACATTATGTTGTGGTTTATGTATTTCACGTCTTCGATATTGTTTTCGAAGTTTTTATGGATCAGTACTCCTATCCCTGCCTGTGCTCTGGAATCTTTTTCAACTCCGTTGTAGAACAGAATGTGATTTTGGTATCTTATGTTGCCTTTACCCTTCTTCTTTGTTTCTGAGAGCGAGCAGATGTCTACTCTGTGTTTTTCCATTTCCATGGTGACTTCCTGATCTTTACTATTCCAGGATGTAACATTCCAACATTCGAGTCTGGTTATGTTCCTTTTCCATTTTCGCTTTTTCCGTTTTCTTGCCATGTCGTCATCCTGTAGTGTCCGTCCAGTATCCGAGGTTAATGCGGTGGTTCTGTAAGCTTTATCTTTTTTTTTACGGTGGATAGGCTGCTAACCTTGCCCACCAACCCTCCTTCTTTATCCGGGCTTGGGATCGGCCTCAACGTTCGTTCGCCAAGTTTCCCACTCAGTTCTTGTCGAGGACGAAGTTACTTAATATTTAATTATTATAATATATTAATATCTATTATTATATCTATTAAACTTAATATCTAATAATTATATATATATATATATATATATATATATATATATTCTTTGGACAATTTAGAGACGATTTTTTCTTAGCAAAAATGTTGAGAAGTCAATAATTTTAGAGTTATAAGTTATTTAAAAAAATGGGTTTCTCACAAATTAAACATTTTAGAGTTAAAAGACTAACATATTTACGTTCTTCAGTTAATTTCAGGTATAGTTTACCTAAATAAAATTTTACTTTGAGGCTTAGTTAAAAAGATATGTAATGACAAAAATTGGAAGTGTGCAAAAAATAATGACCTTTTTCCACATTTTTGCTGAGGAAAAATCGTCTCCAAATTGGTCAGAGAATCTGCCATTATATGTCATATGTTTTTTTAGTTACACTCTATATATATATATATATATATATATATATATACACTACTCAAAAGAAAATAGGGAACACTTTTCATACGTTAAAAAATAGGCTATATTCAAACTATTGTAACTCAGTGAAAAATCATCGTACGCAAATTTAAAAAAAACATTTTGAAGCTTGAAGTTTCAACTTTAACATGCAATTGATAATTTTTTTTTTAAATTTATCTTCTCAGTGCTATCCCTTAAAAAAGCGCGCACAGTTTTTTTTCTTAAAATTACGTATTTTTGACGCTCTGTACCTAGATAAGGAAAATTCTCTCGACAATCTCAAGTCAATTTCTATAAAATACAATGTTTTACCTACAAAATGCTTTTTTAAACATTTTCTTACGATTTTTTTTGGCCGAGTTACATGACTTTGAAGCTAAACTTGCGTTTTTCAGAAAAATTGACGATACTCACCGAAAAATCATCGTATAAAAATTAAAAAAAAAACATTTTGAAGCTTGAAGTTTCAGCTTTAACATGCTATCGATAGTTTTAGAAAATTTTTTTATCTTTTCAGTGTACCCTAAGAAAAAAAACGCTGTTTTTTTTCATAAAATTACTTATTTTTGATATTCTGTAGTTTTATAAAAAAATTTTTCTCGAAAAATTCAAGTCAATTTCCGTAAAATATAACACTTTACCTACAAAATGCTTTTTTAAAAATATTTCGACGATTTTTTTGGCCGAGTTACATGACTTTAAGATCAACTTTAAATTTTATTAAAAAGTAAAAATCTGAATTTGCAACAGTTACATATTTTTACTTTAACATAATTATGTGTTTTCTTTACACCAATTGATTCGTCTCATTATTCTGTGCATAAAAGTATTAGAGTAAGATAATCAAAAATTGAATATTTTACGAGATATCTTGTATTTTATGTCAAAATACTGCAACTTTGAAGCCTTATAACTAAAAAAATACTTAATGAAAAATACTTTGTCATAAGTGTTTTGGAAAGCTCTCGAGATGAGCTATAAAAATATGTAAAAATATATAGGGTGTTCCATTTAAAAAACTTGAAGTGACCTTCACGTGACCTTCAAATGACTTTCCAAGGTCAAACCAATGATATCATCTTATGGCCCCCTCGAAACCATACAACTTTTGTCTGAAACATTTTTCTCTCCCGGGCTTGGTTTTCGAGATATTCGACTGGATGGATTAAAATGGTCCACCTTGTATATTCTATTTAATAGAAACAGTAATTGCTTTTTACAAATGTGTTTATATTGTTTGTGCATATAGAATTTGCTGGAAGAATTAGAACATGGAAACAATTCAGTTTTATCAGCGACTCCACAAGTGATAAGCGTTTACTCAAATGTCTCACGTGAAATTTATCAGAACTCGCAATATTCAAATGGTGAGAATCTATTATTTTTATCGTATTAATAGCTATCATATGTGTACAAATTCACCTCTAAAGTCTTTTTGATAATAATACGTAAATTAATAAATAATAATAAGTAATATTAATAAATATAAACAAATAAAAATAAATAAATAAAGAAAATAAAAAATAAATAAAATATAAGTAAATATAGGTAAATTGATTAACAATAATTAGTAATTAATAAATGAATAATCAAAGTTCAATATATTCAAAGTGCTATATAATGTCTTTTGTTTGTAGCTAATCCCATAGATAACAACGAGGACTTAATTCTTGACAATTGTTCACTGGATAACAATTTATTACAACATGATGCAATAAATGAAACTGGAGATGTTACTCGGAATATTTCAGAAACCAACTGCGAATCGACAAAGACTGCTGTTCGTACTTTTAGGACACATAAAAATATTCCATATTCATATTCTACATCAAAGTCTACAGAACAGTCTAGTTCAAATATTGATATGCCCACTTCATCAAGACGATGTAAGGTTAAAATTTTACTTTATAGATATTATAATTTTTAATTGTTTTTCAAAATGTTTTTGCATATTTATATTTATGATAATTTTCTGTAATAATAGTCGTACATACATTTTTTATTGTAGTTAATCGACTTACACCGTCTGAAAAATTGTTTTCGTCAAGGGAGCACTTTCAAAGCATGATTGAAAAGCAGGCCGATGCTGCATTTGTAAGACAAAATCTTCAATTGGCGTCGAATGCATAATTTTTAAAAAACAAATGTTGATAATTTATTAAATATATTAGAATGTTTGCAGATACATGCTGAATCTTCTAAAATTCAAGCAGAAGCTTCGAGAATGAATGCGCTTGCAGTAACAGAAATTGCACATGGCATAACAAAATTAGCAGATACTGCTGCTGTAATGGCAATCAATGAAAAGGAACTAATACGAGTATTTGAGAAACTTACAGCAATTATGGAACACATGTTGCCTACTTATCTTAACGAATAATCTGCGATATGTCAAAGTTAACTATTTAATCTAATCAATTTTATTAATATTGTTTTTAATTATTGTTGCCACTGATGCTACATTCGAGAAGTGCATCATGCCAAGTCATAGTGGAAGGGATACAAACACAAGCGAAAACCATGTACATATGAGCGCCAGCGGTACACAGTTTTCGTTTCTTTGTATCTCTTCCACTTACACTATAATAGATTTTTTTTTGTTTTATTTTTTTTTATCTAATTTCTTAGAGACTTTAACGAAGACTGGGAATAATTGCCAAATATATTTTAGTACAAAAACTTGCCAAATGTATTGTAGCATTTTTATAAGTCAGTATTAAGTATTATAAGTTAGTAAGTATTTTTTATGATATAGTATAGATCTAAGTATTATATTATATTATAGTATTTAGTATTATTAGAGTTAAAAAGTTACAAAATAGGATGTTAAAAAGTTAATAAAAATGTTACAAGTTACTAAATTATAGTTAAAAAATTATCTAAATATATTTTTGAAATAAATAAAATGGTTTTATACTTATTTGTTAATTTCAGCTGCTTTTTATCACAATAAAATGGATTGAAATAAATTAATAACTTCTATATAATTATAATAAAAAATATATTTCCTTAAAATTTATTTACATTTAAAGGGTCAACTTATAAGGTACAAATTTTTATTAACATGTAATATTGTCATCTGCCAAATCTTTCTGCTATTAAACGATCTTGGATGCGATGCGCGATAGCAAGAGGTCCACGAACATGATTAATATCATCAGCATCACCATAATTTTCGTGCACATATTCATTATGATCAAAACATGCATCAAAATTATCATTAAGTATGCCGTGAGCTTTCCGCATATTGTGGAGAACTGTACAAGCGTTGACTATTTTTCCAGCGAAGCCAGGCTCATACTGCAAAACCCTGTGTCGAGAAAGACATCTCCAAGTAGACTTCAGTACACCGAAGAGACGTTCAACACAATTTCTTGCGCTACATAACGCTTCATTATACGCAAAACGTGGAGTTCCTTCCGGCTCTCGAGGCAAAGGACTTAATAGCCACGGTTCCAATGGATAACCTGAATCACCTACATAAACAAAATATGCAAGATTTATTTCAGTTATATCATTTGTCTCAGTGCATGAATTCTTAAATTCCTTGTATTGAATATAAATTGTGTTAAAGAGTTTTAAAACTTTTTAATACAATTTAACACGGAATTTTACGATGTAAAATACATCATGTATTATTCCATAAATCGATAATAAAAACTTTCCGCAATAATAATTTCTAATATAAAAAATTAAGATAATTACCAATGAGATATGTTCGTCGTTCACCACGATTGTATGCGCGTTCCATAACTCGTCGCGCAGCAGAAGCATTCCATATATATGCATCGTGTCGTGCTCCAGGATATTTTGCATTCACATTGAGTATTTTTAAATTTGGGTCACATATCTAAGAGATTAAACATTGAATGTAATTGGTTAATATTAATACGTTAATATTAAATACGTTATATAAATCCATGAGTTAAATATTTACCATTTGCACATTTAATGAATGATATCCATGATGATTGATGTAGGCTTCTTCATGCTTTTTGGGTGCAAGAATCGCTACGTGGGTACAGTCAATTGCTTCAAATGGCTGACATGCATTTTGAAATGGTATTCTCGCTAGCTGCCTAGCTCCTGGAGTTATAGGAAATTGTACCCACTGCTTGAATATTAAATCATTGATTGCATCTGTTACTTTGTGTATACATCTGCTGATGGATGTTTGGCTCATGGAAATGCCCCATTGTTCACCCACTGGACGTTGAAAACAGCCAGTTGCATAAAATCTCACTGCTGGTAATACCTATAATATGTAAGATATGTACATACATATATAAATGCCGTAAACAAATTCAAATAAAAATTATTTAAAAATAAATAAAAAAATAATTATTATAAAATAAAAATATACATTGTGTCCTTGTTGGGAAGCACCCTGTATTGTAAAATATATGATTAATTTGTGTTACTTTTTTTTCTGTAGACAGTCCAGTGATCCTTGTCCGTTGCAATCGAGGTTCTAATGCATCAATGAGATAAAAAATTAAATCTGGCGTTAGGCGATACAGTTCCTTAAATTCGTTTTCCGTCAAATCGAATGGATCTTCTGTTGCTCGCAATAATTGTCGTTGTGTCCTTCGTTCAAGGCGTTGAATACGATCTTCCATCATCATTATATCATCTAAGACAAGATAGTCGAGAGCCATCTAAAACCAAAAGTTAAAAAATCATTTTATCAATGAAAAACATTAAAAACAAAAATTAAAGGTTTAAGAAACAGAAATATTAATACTTACTTTCAATCCGTATTATTGCAGCTATATTTTATTTAGTAATTTTTCTAACCTAATTCTCATATGTCACATGTTACACACATGCACATATTCCATACATCAACTATATATCACCGACTCACACCGACTATCGTTAATGGCTTAGCGAGACCTCCAGTTTCGATCGCAACCGCATCGACATGGCTTCGACATTTTTCGGAATATAACGATTCATATTATCAAGAATTATCGATAACTGCTAGTTACAGAATAACCTCTTGCGATAATCATCGATATTGATAGTTAATGATAGCGATATTCGTCGATAAGACGTTAGAGAATCCCGCTACAGGAACGTCATCATAGTCGTTATCCAATGTCTCGATAATAAGACCGATTCTCTCATCGTCTTCCAGTAAATTTACAAACCATTCTCGTTTTTCATGTCCTTTGACATACACTCGAGAAGAAGCATCTTTCGACGTCAGAGATTAAACGTTTGGCCCTGTAGTACGGAATGTTTCCATCTTCCCATTGTAGATTGTGATGTTTTCCAATCAACCATGCAACTTGAGATCTCTCAAATCTCGTGAGCAAACGGAATGATGTAAGACTCGTAAAAATATAATGAGAGATTACAGAGCCCTTTGTCAGAATCGCAATTTCTTTCACGATAAATTTTTTATCGATAATAAATCCTTGCAGATCCACAAACGTTGGCACAACCGTAATGAAATGATATTGGCGAGAACTACGACGGACGACTAAGGTCGATCATCGAGTATCGCTAGTTTTATAATGTTATAATATTATAACATTGGAGGGGATTATTCCTGATTCATGTAATTTTGCGGACATTTGTCAACGGGTTATATTCGACAATGCGATCGTGCAAGATGAGACAATATGCAGTAGTATTTGCGGGTACATCTAGCTTACATTCAAATTCTATTCTTACGTCCACGGTAGCATTTTTGACAGACTCGTTTTGTCGCGAGCAGTCAATGACCGTGAGAGGACTGCACTCTAGAAATTTTGCCATGGTAAATAATACATTATCATTATTGCATCCGTAATAAGATTTACAAAAACGCGCATACATGTCGAATAGGATAGCGTATCTCTTTTTATCAAAATCCAAATTTAAATCATCATACGGATAAAAATCAGAGTTTAACGTTTGTCAATTTGCAGTCGTCGAATTTGGTAATATCTTTCGACGCAACATTTTTTCTATCAGTCTGTAGTGCAAAGATTACGTATCGCGGTTTCTCCAGCTGAGAGGCAGTTTTCACAGTCCACGAATGCTTGGTCGTACTGTGTAGCAAAGGAAATTCGTGTAGATCCCACGAGCGGAAACTCATGTTCAAGTATCTACCGCTCTCCAACGCTCGTAACAAGGACAGTTTACTAATTTCGTTCAATATTACGTGAGGCATGCGCCATTGTATTTTGTGTAATTCAATCTCAGCTTCAGCAGCCTGAGCTCAAAATAGACAATTGTTGTCGTTGCGTGAACGTATTAGAATCAATTCATGACGAGCATTAATCACAACGCGCTTATAATCCTCGCAAAATCCAAGCAACATGTTGAGCAGCACGCAAAAATTGAAGTAACCTTCGCCACCATTATTTTCAACTATATTCCACGCAGCATTGTGCAAGATTTTACTTCTCCCGTGTGTAAGCGAAATGTAGTTTTTAATCGTGCAAGTTATTCCAACATTTCTGTTGCGATCAATTTCCACACCGTTGAGTTCATATCGAAATTCATCAAACATGAATGCAATTATTTCCCAATATCATTAGTTCATCCTTTTTTCTTATCGTCAATTTTCCTTCGACGTAAGGGAAGCTTTCGCACGGTAACGTGTACAAATCCTGATGCTGTATAGGTATCCGTATCTCATCGCTATATCCAAGTGTTGTATTTGTGTATGGATTGTACGTATGAGTTTCAATCTTTACTATACGGTCGTCAAAGGTCGGTTCGCTTCCAATGTTCAAAATGTCAATCATTCTTTCAATTATTTCGTACGACAAATCCCGAAGACTTTAAAAATTCACGATTCAACGCCCTGAGCTTCTTTTTAGCGTAACCAGACACCTGATTATTGTCACCAGACACCGCTCGCCTCCTCGCAAAAGTATTGTCTCTCGTAAAGATATTGTCTCTCGCGTGCTCCGTTTCATTCAACACGAGCATACTATTTTTGATGTCGTACGTGCAATCGTACGGTAATTTCCTCTCCTCGAAAATCGAGCAATCGACCCTCCTGATCCACAACACGTATCGTTAAATCAGTAATGCTTCGCACAACGATTGGTAGATAAATGATTTGCGCGGGCGTTTCCGATATCTTATATCCCGGTGGTACGCTCGGAGAAAATTCATGTATCGTGTGTACGCGCTTACTATTGCTATATGCACCTGCGGTCACACTGCATTCTATACGAATAATGTTTACGTTAATAATATTTATCGGCACATCCGATTCGTACCATTTCCGCGGCTGCAATACACGATTCGAGAATCCCAACAACGATCCTATGTTATTGGGCTTATTAAAATTTATTCTGTATATGCATTTAATTTCACTTTTCAACGTATTATGATTAGCGCGAATCACTATTGAATATTTCTCATCATTGTTATTAACAATGTGGTGGGAATCGTATTGTAAAATTGCATGCGTTAGATATTCAGTTATACTATGCAATTCGTACGATCCTTCGGGAATCGTAATTTCCTTGTCGTCGTTGTCAAAGTAAAATTTATTATTCGAGGAATTCACGTTCGGTATCGTATGATAAGTTTCAAAATCCGTTAAACCAAGTTCGTAATCATCATCGTTCAAATCTATAGCTGGAAAGTAGCTTACGGCAAGAACGCTACTCTTACCAGTCAACGTAAGTGTCAGTGACATGTTGAATACTGAGTCACGACAGTAGAGTGTTAGGCTTTAAATTTAATCGTTTGAAGAAATTGTAGACACAATTGACCGCAAATACTCTGATTATAATTTTGATAAGACGCATGATTGTATTCAATTTGTGTTACATTCTGTCCAAAATATTGCACCAATTCCTCGGGCGGTCGAAGATTTCCAAAACTGTCAAAATACACAACATTATCACCCCTCTTTGCGTATGCTACCCAATGAGTACCAGGACCCTCAACGTCGTCCAAATTGCCAAATGCAGCTCTCGTTTCGTCGCACGCCGCTTATCGGTAAATTATTGCGCATCAAACCCCTCTAAAGAAAGGTATGCGCATACGTCTTGCAAGTTGTTCCAATTGTACGTTAGTTGTTACACCCACAGGCATTTTTAACGTTTTTTTTAACGTTTTTTTTTCTTAGCAGTCGTTGAGAACCCCCGTCCACGCTTGTATGGAGCGAGATAAAGTCCACGACTTTCCATAGTACGATTATGACGTTGCACTTCTTCGAATTGGCGTTGCGCGGCCTTGCTATCGTTTACAGCCTTCGCGATTCCCGCTGCTCCACCAGCCAAAGAACCGACTACTCCCAACAATGGTAAAATCAGTAAATTACTACCACGCTTCGCTACTGGAAATATTCGTTTTTTCAACATCTTTTTCTTTTTCGGCGATTTTTTCATCTTCATTCGCATACCAAATTTCGTTTTTGTCTTCATGGCCGTCCAAACAGCCGTAGCAGCCGCTCTTTCACCAAGAATCGAATCCCTCGCGGTAATACGTTCCCGCGCCTTCACAGCTAGTATACGATTTGCACCGTGTCATTCACCGAGGTCGTTGCTTCGCGAGTAAGCATTATATCGTGGTCGCGACACGCAGCGTACAATAGATTGATACCTCGATCGCCTCTAGCCAATCGTTCTTTTAAACGAGTTCCCGGTCCGCAAAACTGATATCCAGGAATATGTAATTCGATAGGAAGCGCGTTTATCGCACGATTCAATAGACCGCTACCTCTTATAATTCTCGCTGACATTCGTAGCAATCTTTAATAAATGGTACTGGACCATCGATATGTGTTTGCTGCCACGGTAAATTATAATGTCGCAAACATCTACGATACCGTTGTACTTTAGAATCAGCCTTTATATGTTCGGGAAATTTGTCCCACAGTCGTTCCACGTAGCGGCTAAATTGTCTCATTAAAATAATCTTTGGTATATATTGCAACTGTTCAGAGGTAAGCTCGAGAATATGACAGTCGTCCGACAGATGAAAAAACATTTTCAATACTGAGCGGTTTCGATTCGATGCACATCTATAAATAGGTCCTGCCATGACTTATTCTCAAAAAAATGCGGTTTGTGCGGCAAGTGACGATAATCAAAGTTATAAACTTTGATAATAGACTAATGCTTGAAAAAGAAATACGCAAGCATAGAAACATGTTACCAATTACTATACGCGGTATTATTTGCGGTCCTTCAAATTGTGGTAAGACTAATGTATTGATAAGTTTAATTGAAAGTCCGTACGGTGTTCGCTTTGAGAACCTATACGTATACTCAAAATCGCTTCAACAACCGAAATATCAATATTTGAAAAATTGATTGACACCGATAGACGAAATTGGTTATTTCACATTCTCTAATAATAGTGAAGTCGTTGCTCCAAGCGAGGCGCTTCCGAATTCCATTTATATCTTTGATGACGTGACGTGCGATAAACAAGATACGATAAGAGAGTACTTTGCAATGGGTCGACACTCGAGCGTCGACTGTTTCTATCTTTGTCAAACGTATGCCAAGATACCCAAGCATCTTATACGCGACAATGCGAATCTGTTGATTTTATTTCAACAGGATAGTACAAACCTGAAACATGTGTACAACGATCATGTAAATACTGACATGTCATACGACGATTTTCACGCATTATGCCAGAAATGCTGGCAGCACAAGTATGGATTCGTAGTTATTGAAAAAGACAGCTCGCTGACCAATGGACGATATAGAAAAGGATTTAATGAATTTGCGATACCGTAGAGAGGTTAGTCGCTGTCGACACATCAGTCTAACAACGTCTACAAAATATCCATCATGATAAACAACAATGATGCTGATGATGAACGTGAAAAGATTGTGAGAGAGATTGCAAAAACGAGCGAATCAATTCGTAAAAAATATCACGCTTTAAAAACTGGTAAAATTGAGGAAGACGTCGCTTTGGAGAGACATTTTAAGCCAATCACTGAACCTCTAAAACAAATTGTTGAGAATACCATCGATGTAGAATCTGATGCATTGAAAGTGGAGTCGTTTGATATACCCAGAGAAGAACAAGAGAGCATAAAGCAGAAACGATTAAACATTTCACTGACTTATGAAAAAATATCAAATGGAGGACGGAAACGATCAAACGATTCATTGATAACTTCTACACCAAATCAATCAAAGCGAATGAAATAATCGACTCCGATAAAAGCTGTACAACAACCTCAAATAATCTCGTCTCCTTCCATCGAAGAAATTTTTGAGACCACACCCGAAGCGGTTGTGACGTCGGTTCAACGTCAATTACAAACATCCGAGGGTCAGAATATGTTGCGAGAACATCTTGGTCCGCTCGGACAAAAATATATCGGAGCAATTTTGGGCCAAGATGTAAATAACGAGATGGATTACGTATACGGTGTTAAATTTTCCGACGATGCTGTATATACAGAGACCGATATGCATAAATATAAAAGTATATTACTGGCAACAAACGCGCATAGACGTGATAGTAATGTGCGTAATCCAGTATTAGGCAACAAAGGATACAAATATAAATATATAATCGCTTCATTATTTCCTATCAAAAGAAAAATTGGAAAAGGTATAAACCTACCACGCACTATGACACTGAGTGAGAATAAAATTGAATACGTGCATTGGAACGATCCCAACGAATTGGTAGATCGTTTGCGGTTGCTGGAAGCTTTGCGTCGAGCAGGTAACAATGCTCACGGCAATGAAATCATGTCAATTATCGAAGAGCTTCGCGAGGCGGGTCTTATTATAAATTAAACAACATGTTGACGATAATAGTCATTCTGTCAAAACATTTCGTATTGAAATGTCAATTAATAAATTTGGAGTATCGCTCGGTATGTCGAATAATGCATACTATGAATGGAACGGATTACTAAGAACGTATATGCGAGATAACGCTCTGTGTCTGACTAGCGCCGGCTTTGACGCAAGGTTGCGCAAGATACGACGTGCAGCGCAACCGGAAGACGATAACGATGCTGCTAACAAACGGTACGTTGAAACGAGTGTTGAACTTTTGAGGAATAGGCAGAAAGAAATTGAGGAAACAATTATTGCGCTCGAAACGCGCGTGCAAACACTTCAGATAATGATGCATGAAATGCAGAAAATGCTTCAGACACGTGTGCAAACTACATCCGACTCAGGAAAAGATACATAAAGAATTATACATGAACTTTTACATTATTATGAAATATGCCACGATCAAACATGCAAGAAAAGAAAAACAACTTTGAAAAGCGACTGCTCGTGGAAGAATTGCACGCTCCGGCGAGAAGAAATTTTCCGCCTAGACGCGTCATAGTACGCGGATGTGATGATCTGTGGCAGGCAGACGTAGTTGAAATACGTCCTTATGCACGAGTCAACAAAGGTTTCAATTACATACTCACTGTTATCGATATGCTGAGCAAGTATGCGTGGGCCATACCGCTCAAAAGTAAGAGCGGAAACGAAATGTCTGAAACGATTGCGAAACTAATTCGAGATGGTGGAAGATGTCCGAAAAATTTTCAAACAGACAGAGGAAAGGAATTTTATAATGCAAATGTGCAAAAACTCATGAAGAAACATAACATTAATCATTATTCAACGTATTCCATCATGAAAGCCTCGATCGTGGAACGATTCAACCGCACTTTAAAGAACAATATGTGGAAATTGTTTACGCTAAATGGTAATTACAAGTGGATCGACGCTTTATCCCAACTCGTTGCAGAATATTACGCGCGAAAACATCGCACTATCAATATGAGACCTATCGATGTCACTCCTACAATCGCTGATAGACTTTTAAATACAGTATACAACAATGTAAAAATTCCTGCTCCAGCGAGATTCAAAGTGGGTGATTCGATACTTGTGAGTAAATTCAAGACCATTTTTGATAAAGGTTACACACCAAATTGGTCGGCCGAAGTGTTTAAAATTGTCAAAATACAGAATACTAATCCCGCGACATATCTACTCGAAGATTCGCGCGGAAATCCAGTAGCCGGAAAATTCTATGAATACGAACTACAACGCGTTGCTAACCCCGACGTGTATCTCGTGGAAAAGGTGATACGTAAAAAAGGAGATGAAGTTTTTGTGAAATGGCTGGGACTTGATAAATCGCACAACTCTTGGATACATAAAAATAATTTATTATAAACATATAACATAATAAAAATATACATAAATTTACATGAATGAATATATATATATATATATATATATATATATATATATATATATATATATATATATAATTTATATTTACAATAAATAAATACAATTATTTACAATGGTATTTTATAATGTCCCCACGGTAACGTATCTGTAGTTGTAGATACGATATACCGCTTGTCGTCGTACGGACTTAGAGCAACTTTTGTTTCGCGAATGGTGTATACCTCGTGCAATTTTGATCTTATACACGATTGACTACGCGTCATTTCAATCTCTTCGTTCAAACACCGCGTGTAATCGTCAAACGTTATCGTTCTCGCGACAACGTTACTCTTGACACCTTTTACCTTTTTCGTATCCTTCTTACCATCCACGCGCAACGCATACATTTTTGCTCTAAGCCCGACAAATTCAGTCATTATGGTACCGTTGTTTTCATCCTTCATTAGACCCGGTACCTTTTTATTCACGAGCGGTATACCGTACGCATTGTCTATCGCATAGTCGCTCGTATCAAATTTGCTGATATCGCGTTTCATATTCTCGTACACATCGTCGCACTCAATGTGATATATAAGACTATCTGTGTCAGTGTACATGACTTTGCATCTCTCCCGATATATTGGTACCATATAATCGTGGTGAAATTCGTACAAACATGTCTTGGATATATCGAGAATACACATACCCACGTAAATTGGTTTGTAGAATTTCACCTCGAGTTTACGTAATTCCACAGCGATTAGATTTTCCGAAAAAACGCTCCTACTATGAAAACTTGGTTTTGCAATTAATGCCTCTGCGCCGTACCTTCCATCCTATTTTGTTAAAAGTTTAACATCTACGCGATTGCGCACATTTTCCATCGTTTTGCCAAACACGGCATTATTTTGTTCATTAGTTTGTACAAATTTTTTTCAAATTCATTTTTCGCCAGTGTTCTAAATTTTGTGTTGAGTTCTATATAAGTACGGAGCCACGGAGATTGAGTGAATTGTAATATACGATGAATTTTTGCAACACGAAGACCGTGACAGGAACATTGCTGCAGGTTGCGGTAGTGTATCACATAACGCTTCTTATCGTATAAGGTTGCGAGAAGCTTGTCCTCGCGCTTGCCAGGTGGTTTGTCGCGTGTTGGACAAAACGGTAGGTCAGTGTGCGAATCGTGAAGATGTTGCGGATACTCGAGGTCGACTTCGAGGATGTAGCCTGTAGACGAATCGAGCGCGATCGATGATACATCAAAATTAGAAACATTATCGACCCACTGAAAATCGGCATAGGGTAATGGTTGACACATTGCCCATCCGTATAAATTATTAACATCAAAATACATCAAGTACGTTGATGGTTTCGATGAGTCATACGACTGCATATACTTGTTATTAGCACGCGCGTACCTGTTGGAACATTGACTCAGACCACCGCGTATACCTCGTTCGATAAACATAACCATGTCAATGTCTGTGAGTAATTCAAATATAATTTTCGTATGCTTTAACATGGCGTCCCACGTGTAGCCGGGAAGAGTATAGTAATACGCGGGGTCGAGCCCATAACTCTTGATACAACTCTCGCGGAAATTTTCAAAAATGTCGATTAGTAACAAAACGTCAATTTTGAGGTATAAATCGCTATATTCGCCTAGCGTTCGAATTGAGAATCGCTTCCACACAATCTCAGCGTGCGCGTAATCGCTCTCGGATACTGTGTTACCTGTCAAGGAGCTGTAAAATGATTCTCGCGATGGTAAACACGCATCTTGCAATTTATCTACGCAGTCAATGTACTCGTACGGGAAAACACCTTTTCTTGTCAGTAAATTGAAATCCTCGGCGGATAAATTTTTAAATTCCATTTGTAAAGTTTTAAGTTTATCCTTGCTCAGAAAAGATGCCAATTTGTCGAGACTTGTTGTGAGAAATTTATATGAATCTATGAAACGTAATTTAATGTGATTTCCCGGTTTGTCTTTCGTACTCTTAACATGTTTTGTAAATGAAATATATTTTTCTTTTGTTATCGGAAGTAAATCGATTCCCCCTTCGAACGCTGTGGCTTTTTCCTCGATTATAAATTGGGAATCATAACCGGATAAATTATGAAATACTATTGGAATACAAAAAGAATCCTTGTAATTTAGATTGCAATTTGAATGCGCGGGACCTCTGTACCGTCCGGTCAAATGACAATGATCGCGTACGCGCGTATCATCATCTTCCACGAATGGTTTCTCACATATATGATACTGAGTCGTGCTTCGAAATTCTTTCCATTCATCTAGCGTTAAATTTACCATAGGGACATTGGTTGTTAAAATATTTTCTACACGTTGCGCCAAATTTTTAAGTTCGTCGGCGAACCACGCAACGCAATTGGTTTCGCGACGAGAATGATACGCGGATAACGAATTATCGTACGAGCAATGTACATAATAAGCCATACTAAATACTTGGTGATGTTGATAAAAATTTTCTTCTTTTTTTACCAAAACGCACTCCAGGTCGGCATACACGACAAAAGGTAGTTGCTCCTTCCTGTTGTAGTTGACGAATGCGAGCCACCTGTCCTTATCGCTCGGTAACCGGGTAGCGCAGTCGTTCATCTTTCCACAGTCTACTGTATGCGACTGTAGTTTCTCGTCCGAGTAAAAATAGTGCATGCATCTGTAAAATAAAAGTTAAAATTTTTATCTTTGTTTTAAATATTTTTAGACAGTTTTATTAAATATACATACCGATTGCAGATATATTTTTTATTCTTGTGTTTGCTGAGTTGCGAACTCATGAGCCTGGATAAATTCTTGATCCACGCGAAATGTCCGATATCTAGCGCATCTTGCACGTAGAGCAAGTTGACGTGCTTGTCCCTCTTTTGCTCCGTAAGGCGTAACGAGATAATGTTTTCATTCTCGATGGTATACACATTGATTGAAATGTCATTATAAATTTCAAATTTTTTAATTTGATTAAGAGTGACTGGAAACTCAATATCTTGGAGATTTAGTACTGTTGTATAATGCGGGTACGATGATTGTCGGTCTGTGTGTCTTTCAACTGGATACAGAGCAGCCACCACCGCCCACGCAAAACATGCATTGTCTTGAGATTGCACGTTAACCACTGCTCGTTTCATTATTATCTTTCGCGGTAATTGCACGCAACATCCGGCGTGCATACGATTATATTTATTTATATTTACAGTCAAATTTAGTATACGCGATAATGCCCATCCGCTATCGCGTTCCTGAAATTCTTCGAGCGATGAAAGGGTGCGCTCGACGACTCGCCGCTTATACCACTTGCGTAAATCGGATGTACGAAAGAGTTCAAAGTTTCGCGTATTGATTGATTTATTGGCGCGCTTATCGCCCGCCACAAACTCGCCGTTAAATACTGTATTCACTTTCACACTGCTGTGTTTTTGCATAACGGCTCGCACGTGCTCGAGCACAATGTTACTTGCGTCTTCCAAAAATTGATGAAGTTTGATGTGATTATAATTTATAACCGCACCAGTCATGATACGACCTTCGAACGCCGTATCGATCTCTCGCCAAATCAATCCATTTTCTCGCGAACTGCATCCTGCACCCGCGTACGAAACGCCTGCGCAACACATGTTTCAGTCCTTCGAGTTGCGCGATTCGAGCAATCAGCGATTGTCGATTTCCGATCGATAATCGTGGTCGTTTAATTCGACTTTGTTCTTCCAACGACTCGATACATTCATTACATTGTGCCTCCCACGCAATGTACTCCTTCACTGAATTTACCCGGGTGGATTGCTCCCACACAATTTGCTCCGCCATGTTTTTCAGACCGAACAAGATGCACAACTCGAAAATAATGAAGGTGCACCTCTTTGCAGCGAATTTATATCGCGATTCATAGACGTTTCTATCACGCATTTCGTGATTTGTCATCTAACGATGACGTTTGTCGAAAAATTTTTTTGCTGTATTTCGAAAATTAGCAGCTGCACATCGACACTTGAAAGTTTTGCAGTTTCAAATTACATGCAGCTGCGGATTTGTCATATCTCGTTGGATTGTCACCTATGGGTGACGTCATCTCAAAGATTTGTCATATTTCGAATATTAGCAGCCGTATATCGGCGCTCGGAAGATCCGCGGCTTCAAATTACATACGGTTGTCATTTCGCGATTTATCACGCACACTTTAAACATTTTAGTAAGATTCGTTATTGCGTGGATAATTTGTAGTTTAAAATTACATGCAGCTGCGAGTTACTTTTTGATAATTTGTCACGTACATTTAGAATATTCAGGTGTGATTTCATCAGAAAATGTTGTCGCACCTCGGCGCATGGAAAATTTTAAGCGCATTCAGCTAAAATCTTTGGAGATGTAATTATTAATTAGCAGCTGTATATAGGCGCTTGGAGAAAAAAACTTGCTGTATCAACAATCACTCCCTCCACATTACAATTTGTAGTGCTAAATTGTGAACAATAACCCCCTCCACATTGCAGTGTGTAGTGCTAAATTGTGTTTTAATACTTAAAATAATTTAGTATCGTGTCAATCGTTTGTGGTCTCCGCTAAAGGAAGCAATATGAATTATTACGTCCCGATTATGGACACTCTGCAAAAGAAAGAGTAAGTTTATTTTTTAAATAATATTTTTATTATTTATATTAGTTTTAAATAATATTTTTAATATTTATATATTAATATTATATTTTTAATAACATTTTTCTAAAATTTTGTAGCATTTCATTCGAGTTTCGTCGCGCGGGTCGTATCTTGGGAAGAAGATATGCTCTGACCCCGACATCATACAAATACTTGGAGATTGGAATAAGCGTCAGAGCTATGTCATATGTGGAATTACTTGTTGGTGATAACGGAGGCAATCAAATAGTATTGCCTATCGTTACCTGGCACTCATTGATGCAGAAACGTGCCGATATTGAACGACATGTACAATCGACTGAAAGTGAGCTATTATGGATCTGCGATCTATCTATCCAAATGATTACATTAACTGGCTCCAAGATTGTTAAATTAACATTATCTAATATTTCTTTGTATATGCATCCGCAAACATTGGTGCATTTATTCGATTTTGAAGACTGTATCGATCATATGCATTTCTGGCTGTGTCAGAATACATATATTGTTAATGAAAAGTTTAAACAATTTGTTAGCGTTTTGCAACGCAACAATATTACTGATGTTTACGATGCGGTAAAAGTGATACGTGAGAGTGACGCGTTTGACGGCAAATCACTTGTAGATTGTGAATTGTTAACATGTGCTGTAAATGATTTACTCTATGATGTTTGCAATAAATAAATTACCGTTTTTATTACTGATTTTTATTATTTCTTTTTTCGCCTATTCTTTATAAAAGCTCGAAGACGGAGCGCGTGGGTCGCAGAGTTCCGCGAGTCATCTCTACAGTCTGTTCCACAAGAAAGTGTACGACCTTGATTTAAAACAGTTAACCGTAGCGCTATCTGCTTTATGCCGTTAGAAAATTTGAAGCGTGCCCGTTTGCACAGTATATAGTTTGTTATCGTTACGAACGTTGTTTTGTATTACAAAGGATATTTTCAAAATGAGTGCGAAGTATCTCAAGCGTTACGAAGCAGTGTTTTTAGTTTGGCATGCAAAGGGACCAAAATTAACGTATGCTCAGGCTTCAAGAGTGCTTAGAAAGTCAAAATCATTTGTTCAGAAGTGGGTGAAACAGTATAAAAAAGTAGGAAATGTTGACGACCTGCCAAATAGGGGTTTAACCTGTATGACAACGTTTAGAGAAGACAAAATGATCGTTCGTCTGTTTGAACGAAACCTTGCGCTAACATTACGCCAAGATCAGAATCAACTTCGTGAGAAGGGTATAAATGTTAGTGTAAACACTATCAGACGTCGTTTACATGAATTGAAGATAAAATATCGTTCCACAATCAAAAAACCTCTCTTAACAGAAAAACATGTCGCAAAACGACTGGCATGGGCTCATGAAAATTTGAGTAAAGATTGGAACAACGTAATCTTTACGGATGAAGCTTCTTTTTGGGCATGGTTTCCTATACAAAGGGCACGGCAATTCCCGAATACTAGGATCATCCAGCGAACAGTTAAGCATCCGGTTAAGATCCATGTTTGGGGATGTTTCTGTAAGCGTGGTTTTGGCTACTTCTATTTGTTTACTGATAATCTAAACGCGAAAAAAATGCTCAAAATTTATCAGAAATATTTATTAACATCTGCTGAGAAGTTTTATGGAAAAAACAGAGATAATTGGGAGCTCCAGAAAGATAACGACCTTAAACACCGGAGTGGCCTTTGCACAGAATGGAAAGCTCAAAATGATATCACCACAATGAATTGGCCTGCGTCGTCTCCAGATGCGAATCCGATAGAAAATGTGTGGTTAGGTTACATAAAATATAAACTAAGAGGAAAATCTGTTTTTACTCTTAAGCAGCTGTCGACAAGAATCAGAAAGATATGGCGTTCTCTACTGCGTGAATATGCTCAAAACTTAGTTGAAAGCATGCCAAGAAGATGCTAAGCAATAATCGACAATGAAGGCGATTGGATTCATTACTAAGTAATTGTGCAATACTGTTTTGAGTCTACTTTGATATACTAAGGTCCTTTTTTTTTTAAGTTGTATATATTCTCGATATGCTGCCGTACACTTTCTTATGGAACAGACTGTATATGGGGGTGGTGCAATCATCGCTTTGTATAGTGCTCCCGTGTGGCATGAGCAGATGGAGATCAGCCGCCGCATCCAAAAAGTCTTTAAGGATATTCAGTAGAGGATGGCCCTTTGTTATGAGGCGGCGTGCATGGTATCCGGGAGTCTTCCTTGGGAGATGGCGGCGGGCTTGTACACAGAAATGTACGAGTTGAGAACAGCCCGTCACCAGCAAGCTCTCGAGGAGGGCAGAGTGGAGCTCTCGGCTCACACACGGAAGGTCGAGGCGCGGCAGAGTCCTCCTCCGGCAGTGTAAAGTTAACGAATGGATGGAGACTGATATAAGGGTCTACGCGCTGTCGGAACTATTCACCCCATATTCTTGGAGTGGTTGGATAGGTGGCATGCTGCTTTCGGATTTAGGTTGGTGCAAGTGCTCACGAGCAACGGTTGCTTGGGTGAGTACTTGCACCGAATACAGAGAGAGCCGACCACGTCGTGCCACCATTGTGGCGCCTCGTCGGACACGGCAGAGCACACGCTGGATGCGGAATGCCCGGAGTGGGAAGTCAATCATCGTGCCCTGTGGGATGCCACGGGTGTAGAGGAGGTTAACTAGATTTGGTCGAAAAGTATAATATATTTGTGCATCATATCAAATCCTGTATTCTCTCAAAGTCCAAATTCTTGATTGGTGCTGGGGAGAAGGAGAGATACCTGTTTCTTCTCTTTCTCTCCTTTCTCTTTAACATCTTATCATTATCCTATCTTCACGATCTGCCCCTTAGTGAAACGAAATTTACCAAGAAATTGTAGATCTTACAATAAGAATGAACGATCTTCTTGTGTTGGAATGTCCTTCTACTCTCCCACTCTCCAAATCAGGAGGATATTTACAATGAATGGCAAATTTTCGATTTATTCAGCTGGATGTTTGAGTATTACCCTCGCAGTTGAATATATAATCCAAAACAACATTAGAGATGCTGTAATATTCTCCGATTCTTTGAACGTAATTAATAAGCTTTCTTCGAAAAAAATCTTTCATGATGTTAACCATTTAATTCTAACCCTGAAAAATAAACTGAGATCTGCTTTTTAACAGGCATTATAATCCAATTGATCTGGATCCCAGCTTACATTGGAATTCCGGGAACGAGACTGCTGACGAGTTGGCTAAACAGCGTATTAATGAAGGTGACACCCTTAATTATTAGATAGTCTTTCATTCTGATCTATATTGTAATTTCCGTGAAAATTTAATATCTTCTACTTGGGAACTTTCTTCTGGAGTAGTCTCGTTCCAGGGGATCTCTCTACTTTGAAAACTATTCTTTTGCCCCTTTTAGAGCCTTTCTGGGCGGGAAGATGAGCGGTGGTATTGGCTTGTCGTATTTGCTTTAATTACTACAATCTTAATTCCAGTCTTTATCGATGTGCGATCGCTGCTTCTCCGACTTTCGATTGCGGATTTGACCGTCAAGATATTGATTACATTTTGTAGTACTGCCCGAAATACCGTGTTCACCGTCCCTCTTTGATCTCTGCTATTCGTCGCCGCCTGTCGTTTCCTCCTCCGTACAACATCTTTATCTTATTTAAAAAACCTTCAATGAAGATTTTTGTTTTCCTTGCTTTCCTCAACAAGAGCAGCATTAAATCTTCAAGAAACGAATTTGCTTTTAAACAAAATCCTCGAATATACACACGAAGAAGTTGTCTGGCAGAATAATCCTGATTAGAATCAGTGCCATTAAAGAAGAAGCTCTTGGACTGGCAATAAGTAAACTCTGTATCACTACTCTGAATTAAAAATTTAACCGTTCAACATAGTGTTACGTCCTGTCGGCTCCACGTTTTTCCTCCCACGAAATGAACAATAATCGTTCGATCGGTCACAAAAAACAGGTCGCGCAATAAAAAAGAACCGTTATTATCAAATAATGTTTAGACCTACTAAAAACGATATCTAAACAAATACCGGAAGGGATCAATAACGAAATCCTCTAAACAACGAAACAGACAAACACAACTGCATAATCTTAAGAAAGAAACAAATAATGCCGCTACGCACTGTCGGCTCCACGTTTTTCCTCCCACGAAAATGAAGCAATAATCGCCCGACCAGTCATAAGAGGGCCGCGGAACGAAAAAAATGTTTTAAACATTGAAATCGATGTTCAAAGAAATGACCGAAAAGGACCGAAAGCGAGATCCCCTAAATAAATAATGGATAAAAACAGTCGCATAATCTCAGGAGATAACCAAATGAAGAATCTCCAAATTTCCTAAGAGGCCGTACAGAGCCCACCAATCAGCAACAATCAAAAATAAGGAGGAGAAGGATCTCACCGAACGACAGCTTTTTACACGTCAAAATCTCAAAAATACTCCCGCCCAAATTGTTAAAACGCCCTCAAGATTTAATATAAAAAGAGAAGACTCGCGCATTACGAACATCCAAAATTTAAAATCAGTTGTCAGTACAACATCAGATTCATTCGGCACAGATTTTTCGGTCGTTCGCTGACTCAAGCAATTCGTCTACACTACGGGAGTTCCGATTACGTCTTAAAACCTATTAGAGTCAGTGCTCAATAAAGACCACCCGCCGAGTAAGACCACAACTGGAGTCACAACTACACCAGCAGCTAAAACGCAACCAATCTGCCTAAGTAGTAAGTTTAATTTCCTTCTCTTTTGTTTTTTTTCTCTCAACGTCTCCTTTCTCCTTTATTCAACCCTGTTCTTTTACTAAGTATGCCTAAAATCGCGCCGACCCGCCGATTCTCGCGAGCCAACCGAGACCATAGATCGGACGACACGACCGTGTGCGAAATCGCGCCGTAACACATATTACATTTTCGTAAATCTTTATTATTTTTTTTTTTTTTTCTTATTATAAACTATTGTACAAATACCAACCAGAATAAAATCTTTAGACTCGCACTCGTTCCCCTTCTTTTCTGGTTGATGACCTCCGTACTTTTGTAACACCCGCGATCCACACACACAAACACACACTCATACAAATAATTTTAAGGCGGATTTGATAATATCAATAAAGTTATATGTATAATGGTAGGGATCAATTGAATAAATGTTAATTTAAAAATTAAATGATCGGTAAACTTATTTAACTCCCTCACTCCCTCCACGCGAAAAATCACACAAGGTCCCGTCCCGCGTAAAAGAGATTCGATTCTCTTACCGAAAAGGGACCACCGAGAGAGAGCGTTCGCATAACAGAGTAATAACGACACCCGTCGTTTACCTGTTTGCTAACCTGCAGCTCGCTCGACCGAGTCATTCGTCGATAAGACTTTTGACATCGGAACAGTTCCTGTTACGCCCTTCCTCTGATCCATCCTTTCTACGGGCCTGGACGTAACATAGACTTCTTTTCGCTCATCCTTTATTTCTTTGTTGATCCTTACAAACGTTTTATTGATATCGTGATATTAATTGTAATAAACGGACATTTTTATTCTATTTAATTTATCCTTTTAATCTACTCCTTACATTATTAAGAAAGAAACGCAAAAGGGGAGATCGGACAATTTTACTATATTAACTTTTGTAATAACGTAAGAAATAAGATTTTTTTATTGTGAGACACGCACAAATAAGAAAAGAAAAACAAAGAGACTTATAGAGAGAAAGAAATTTTGATAACTTGTAATAATCGAATTTTGCCATTGAAAAAAGATTATCGAAACTTACCTTGAGAATCTCGTCGAGTTTTACAATTCTTTTTAAGAATATACTATCACGACTCATGCCACGAGAACACTTAATCGTGAATCGCTTTCCATTAAAGCGACTATCCATTATACTACCTTTTATTGGACGTACCGTACTGATTACCACGCATAGAATGCTAATTAATACCTGACGCGAGACAATATGATGTACATACATTCAATATTTAATTTAATTCCTAAATATATGTATATTTCTGTGTAAGTATTTCGATTAAAAATGAGGTAAACCTCAAAAAAGAGAATCTCCTATGACCTTGACTTTGACATATGTTGTCAAGGTCATTATCCTAAGTAACATCCAAAAGGTTTTAACCGTCGGTCGTCGTTTATTAAAAAGTTATAAATAAAAAAATTTTTACGAATTATATATAATTTTTGGTATACCATATACATTTCAGAAAGTATTCTTAACGTATCTATTTATTTAATACGTAATACGTGAACGCATTCAATTCATTTACAATCACGTTTACTTATGATAATACCAGTCAATATCAGTTATAATAATATAAATTTTCTCTTGAAGTGATCACTTTGGTATGTAAACAGAAATGTTATGAGTTCCCTGTTTGTGTTGTACGTCTTAATATTCTCTACATTCTATACATTCGTTCCTCAGTTTGCTTTAGACTTTTGAAGTGTACGTAAGTGTAGAATTGTATTACGAGTCAGTAAGTAAATAAATCTGTTATAAAACTAAGTATGATTAGCAAATTCATTTATTTTATTTAATTTTATTATTATTTAATTACAAGTTTTCGCAATTATTATAGTATTATATAAAATATAAAGCATAACATAATAACCATAATAATAATAACTATATATGTGTTACATTATTATCTTTATAAATGGAAAATCATAATTAATAGGTAGTTTAATTGGTAACATTTATGCAATATTATCTCTAATGTTCAGTTTCGCGTTGTATTTATGTAATATTAATATAAGTGTGTTTACTGGGATTATAACTATGATATGTAACGTGTTGAAAACATTTCATATAGACCATAGAATACATTTTATCCAGAATATAAAATGCTTTTTCAAAAATTTTCCTATGATTTCTTTTGACCAAATTACAGAATTTTGAAATTAAACCTGTATATATTTTTTAGAAATATGAAAATAAAAAATTTGAAGACGTTTTATTATAATCAACATTAAAGCATTGTTAAGTGTTGTTAAGACTTTATAAGTCCTAAGAAAAAGAAATTTCGGTAAATATGCTGAATAGGGGACCCAGCCCCGATGACCTTAACCTTGACATATGTTGTCAAGGTCATGACCCTGAGTGACATTCAAAAGGTTTCAGCCGTCGCTCATTATTTATTACAAAGCTATAAACAAAAAATGTGTTATTTCGAAATGTCATAATTATTGTATTTTTGTTGCTTTATCTTGATATATATTTTCAATATTTTCATAATCACACGCACGCATGGAGGGAAATGCAAATGGAGGCCTTCGGCCCCCTCTGCCGCACCCACCCCGTCCACCTCGCTTCACATGTACGTTGCAAGCAAAGCAAAGTTTACATAGGTTTGCAATTTTCCATGCAAAACGAGATGGACGGGGTGGGTGTGGGAAAGGGTCCAAAGACTCCCCCTTGCACCCCCCCATGTGTGTGGGTGTGTGTGTATGTTATGAAAATATTAAAAATATGTGTAATATTTAAGAATTCGTGTAAATGGCATTGCAAAATTTCTGTTAGAATGTTCACTGGCAGAAATATTTCTGTAAACATTTGAAACACTGAGTGCTGAACACTTAAAGTGTGGTTACGTTTTAATATGAAATATGTATAAATATGTATAAATATGTATAAATATGGCAGAAGAAATCAAAACAGAAAGTAAAGGACAACACATATTGCTATGCTCCGGATGCGTATACATGCTGACACATATACCCATGCATATCTGAAATATATGAAATATTGAAACCTCTGTGATATCATGTAATGATAGTTAACAAATGCGTTTACTGTAAAGTTATTATACATTGTAAAATGTTACTTCACTTTCAAGAAAAACGAAAAATTACATCACATTTTTCTTTTGTGTCAATCACTTTTTAATAAACAACGAACGACGGCTAAAACCTTTTGAATGTTACTCAGGACAGTGACCTTGACAATATATGTCAAGGTCAAGGTCATCGGGTCCCCTATTCAGCATTACCAAATATAGGATTTATTATGGAAAAATTTGCGAATTAGATCATTGAAGATCAAATAATTTTTGAGTAATTTTTAAGTTTATTTAAACTTGAAAGTTTTTCGATGAAAAAATTGAAGAAAAACAAAAAAAGTCTGAATTTGCAACAAATATCTACATATTTTTTCTTAAAAACAACTATGTGTTTTTTTTATTCATTGATTCCTCTCATTATTTGGACATAAAAGAGATGTACTCAGATAAAATAATCAAAAAATGAATATTTTATATGTATCTCTCAGTAAACACAAAACAACAATAATATATAACGCTAATATTATAATTTCCCACTGAATAATGTAATTGTAATGTAAAATAATAAAAAATATACAGACAAATAGAAATAAGTTGTTTTTAAAGTTTATTTATTTGTTTTTTCTTTCATTAATATGTCGTAGAAAAAATAATCTCTTTGATTAATTTTATATTTGTATTATAAAAAATATATTAATAGATATCTCCTATTTATATATTAATAAAAGTTTTTGTTAATTTGTACTTAAATATAATAAATTTTTAATTTTCTCTTAATAACATACACTTATGTCCATAATGCAGTCGGCATCATTCCTTCTACCGTGCTAGCAGCAGGTTTTAAATCTTCATTGCGTAAAAAGTGTAATGGCAAATCAACCAAGTGACCCTAAACGACATCCTTTTGGTGTAAATAACAATCGATTTACATGTAAGTATTTAATAGATACCTACCTTAATATTTTCCGCTATTTCTTGTGCTAATAATGGATCAGATAATGAGATAGGTATTTCATCTTGATATTGTTTCAACATAGAGAAATTGACTACTTTATCAGTAGGAATACATTGAAACACTTCTTCATATATTTTTGTGTTTTGTTTGCTTCTAGCACACCATATGTCTTTGTAGAAGGATTTGATAATGGCATCATCAATGTTGATATCTTCTGTAGTATTTAATAGTCCCAAATGTTCGCGGAATAGTTGTTTTCTCAAAGAAGAAGCAAATTTGCCACAAAGAAAAGGTATATCATTCATGCGCCCATCTTCAAATTCCTGATCCTGTTTACAATTATATTACAATTAATATACAGGGTGATTCAAAACAACCGTTTGTCCTTGAAATATCGAATTCCTGAATGAATTCTGAGACGATTTTTCCTTTGGCAAAATTTTATCCGAAGCTTAGTTTCCAAATTATAAAAGAAAATAGGTAGTGAATTACGGCACGCGTACAGGCGGTAGGCAAGAGCGGCGCAACTCATTATCCGACGCGGGCGATTATGCGAGGCGCTCGCTGCGATCAGCTATTATCTACACGCGATGTGTGCGTGTGTGTACACACACACACACTCTCTCTCTCTCTCTCACTCACTCACTCACTTATTCTTACCTTGTAGAAATGTTTGATATCTTCTGATGGATAATTGTATACGACTGGAGTAGACTCACAACGAGACGTTGACATACCGAATAAACGAATTTATTTTCTATTAGAAATTGTACCGACTTTGACTATATACTCACGCACACAAATGAGAGAATTTTCTCTTAGAATTTACCCTGAGAATCATGGTAAACGTGGGACAATATGGTATGAAAAAAATTTTATGAGAATGTTTTTGATTAATATTTATCACGATAAAAATAATAATATCTATTACAATAATAAAATATAAAATAAGATTTAAAAAAGAGCTTCAAATTATTAAATATAAATAAATGAATAAGAAAGAGGTAATAGAAGCGAGGAGATATGATTGAAAATATAAGTTTTTCCTTATAGATAATGTGTCACAAGTATATTGACATTAATTACATTGGTAAAATTCTATAAGAAGGCGGAAATTGTAATATCAAAAAATGAACGTTTCGATCCATGTTTTTTGAATCCTCTTCAGCATAACATAGAAAAAGAATGTATAATTATATATAGTTAGAAATAGGATTATTAGAACGCATCGTATGGATAAAGCGTAAGCAATATGTAACTAAAAATCGTATTTGCATTCGCCTGATTAAATAGATCGCTGCCTTGAAACAGCTGTACATATTTTTCGCATGTCTAGTTGTACAATTACGTCGGCTCTTTAATCGTACGGATTCGATATTAGTCCCGTGAAGCAATTCTCCGAGGTTTCCAGACCGCGAGAGGTGTGCAGTTAGATTGAAGGGATAAATCTATATTAATAAATTGAATGTAATAAATACCTGTTTATAATGATGTTATTTACCGTTACTTTATGTACACTGATTATAACTTAGAAAAAAGCTTACTGAATGCATATTCCGTTTACGTGTTTTGTTGAATATATGGTATCTTTATCTCGCACTGATATTTAACGTGTAGTTATGACGGAAGTACAGGAGGTAATGAGCTCAAGGGCGAAAAAACATATTTAAAATGGAAAGAGTTAGTTAGATGACATTAGATCTTCGGCAGTTTGTTTATTATATCCTCGTAAATAGCTGGCAAACATTCTGTATCTGTTTGTAGATTTATGCTGTTTATTTGTCGTTTTATATGTAACATTTCAGATATCAGTTTTTTTGTATAATAGGGCTCATTGTCTAGTATTTGTGCATTGTCCCAATCAAAGTCATGGTCGTATGTTAAGTGGTGGTCAGTGATCACTGACTTATTGTTACCGGACTTCATTATGTTAGTCTTATGTTCTTTTATTCTAGTATTTAATTTTCTGCCCCAACAGTTTTGAATATACAATTTAAAAAAACCATCATCTACAAAACAGCACTAAAACTACGATCACATATATAGTGTAGACGTCATTTAGATATACGAACGACGTAATTGTACAACTAGACATGCGAAAAATATGTACAGCTGTTTCAAGGCAGCGATCTATTTAATCAGGCGAATGCAAATACGATTTTTAGTTACATATTGCTTGCGCTTTATCCATACGATGCGTTCTAATAATCCTATTTCTAACTATATATAATTATACATTCTTTTTCTATGTTATGCTGAAGAGGATTCAAAAAACATGGATCGAAATGTTCATTTTTTGATATTACAATTTCCGCCTTCTTATAGAATTTTACCAATGTAATTAATGTCAATATACTTGTGACACATTATCTATAAGGAAAAACTTATATTTTCAATCATATCTCCTCGCTTCTATTACCTCTTTCTTATTCATTTATTTATATTTAATAATTTGAAGCTCTTTTTTAAATCTTATTTTATATTTTATTATTGTAATAGATATTATTATTTTTATCGTGATAAATATTAATCAAAAACATTCTCATAAAATTTTTTTCATACCATATTGTCCCACGTTTACCATGATTCTCAGGGTAAATTCTAAGAGAAAATTCTCTCATTTGTGTGCGTGAGTATATAGTCAAAGTCGGTACAATTTCTAATAGAAAATAAATTCGTTCATTCAACGTCTGTGTGTGTCAACGTCTCGTTGTGAGTCTACTCCAGTCGTATACAATTATCCATCAGAAGATATCAAACATTTCTACAAGGTAAGAATAAGTGAGTGAGTGAGTGAGTGAGAGAGAGAGAGAGAGAGTGTGTGTGTGTACACACACGCACACATCGCGTGTAGATAATAGCTGATCGCAGCGAGCGCCTCGCGTAATCGCCCGCGTCGGATAATGAGTTGCGCCGCTCTTGCCTACCGCCTGTACGCGTGCCGTAATTCACTACCTATTTTCTTTTATAATTTGGAAACTAAGCTTCGGATAAAATTTTGCCAAAGGAAAAATCGTCTCAGAATTCATTCAGGAATTCGACATTTCAAGGACAAACGGTTGTTTTGAATCACCCTGTATAAAAAAAATAGTGAATTATTAAAAAATCAAATCATGATAAAATTAGACAATTTGTTTCACTAACAGCATAAAATACTGATATTGAAATGACAATATAGGTCAAAAATATATCAAATTTCTCTAGAACTTGGTTTTAAAAAATCAGTAGCAAAAAATTAAAAAAAGTTTTGTAAAGCTTGAAGTTTAATTTCAAAAATTATAAGTGGTTTTTAAAAATTTTTTTTTGCTTTTTTCTATGCTTAAAAAATCATTTTAAACTAATTTGTTTTTTTCTATAAAAAAATTTTTGTAAATATTTAGAATAACGGAGCCAGCTCCGATCGCGTTGACCTCGACATATGTTGTCAAGGTCATGACCCTGTGTAATATCCAAAAGGTTTTAGCCGTCGCTCGTTGTTTAATAAAAAGTTATTGACAAAAAAATTTGAAAAATGTGATGTAATTTTCCGTTCTTCTTGAAAGTAAAATAATATTTTACAATGTATAATAACTTTACAGTAAACGCATTTGTTAACTATCATTGCATGATATCGAAGAGGTTTCAATATTTCATATATTTACGATATGTATGGATATATGTCTCCGCCTGTATACGCATCCGAAGCACGGGGCAATATGTATTGTCCTTTGCTTTCTATTTTGATTTTTTCTGCCATCACGCACGCACGCACGCACGCACAATATATGTCAAGGTCATTAACTTCTGAAAGGACTGACCTTATATGAATATTTCCCACTTTTTTTGTTAATAACTTTTTAATAAACAAGCGACAGCTAAAACCTTTTGGATGTTACACAGGGTCATAACCTTGACAACATATATCAAGGTCAACGCGATCTGTTACCGCAACTTTTCCCACGCAAATATTTCACGAATAGATATCTTATTAAGAGACAGCAGTTTCTCACGCTAGATGTGCATAAGCCACAGGACACTTTTAATATCTCTTCGCGAGATATCTCTTTCGGTTAAGCGATAAACGCATCACTTCGAGATGCCACACGACTTTATCTGCATGTGGGGACCTCCGACAATGAAGGTCCAGCGATATAAAAGTAGTCAGTTCTAACTCGTCAGTCCGAGAGAAAACACCTTCGATTTGTAACATTGCGCCAAATAAAGTCTTGTAACCAGATAACTGTACATTTTTATTCATTACGTCGCGTTCAGCGCGTAATAGATTGCAGCTGGCTCCGTTATTCTAAATATTTACCAAAATTTTTGTTTTTTTAAAGTTATATATTTCTGAAACTTAGCAATTCCATAAAAAAAATTTTGTTTTTTAAAATTATGTATTTTGAAACTTTGTAGCTTGGTAGACAACTTTAAAAAAGTTCCATAGATTACATTTTGCTTATAACGCTTTTTTTAAATTTTCTTATAATTTTTTTGGTCCAGTTATACTATTTCTTAAAAATAAAAAAAATTTAAACTATTGTAATAATACATTAGAGTTGAAATTTTAAACTTAAATTCTTTTTTAATTTTTTATCTGCGATAATTTTTGCTGAATATCAACATCATATTTAAAAAATACCAAGTTTAATTTCAAATTATGTAACTGGGTTAAAAAAAATTGTAAGAAAATTGAAGCAAAAACTTTAACCAGTTTTTTAAAAAGCTATATAACTTTTATTACGTATAGCGCCCTCTAGAGGCGTTATTGAAGCGAAATATTGCACAGTTAAACATTATTTGGCAAGATCTTTATAACAATATATAATACATAGCCAAAAGATTTCAAAACGGCGATTGGATTGTCACGAGTTATACCAAGTGTTGATTTTGACTAGCGAAAAGAGGCCATAATATTTTAAAAACCTATCGAAACTTTTTCAACATATTCTTATTCATCTATGCTGGAATCCTTTATATTGGCACAACATAAATATTCCTGTTTGCAAGATTTATAGCGCAAGGCATTTTTTGTGCGACGCCCAATACAAAAGACCAGCCATATTGGCTGGACATTGTTCTCTGTCCGACTTAATTTCACAATGTCTGTACAAGACCTTCGAAGACCTCAAGCTCTGAACCAGGAAGAATACTTCTTGTAAAATGCTTAATTTTTTTCTTTATCAGTGATTCAGAGACACTAAATGTTGTGGAAAAATTAGAATCAATCTCAACTACGTTCTCCCCCTTTCCCCCTCCTATCTATTAAAAAAATGTTGATGAACTTATGGACCATGACCATGAATATATCAAAGAAAATATTCCTAATCCTCCTTCAGACAACTCTATATTTCAAAAGCCAACCAAGATGTGAAATCTGTGGTGAGAAAGCTCATGTTAATAATGAATCTTGTCCAAAACTAGAACAGCCACTAATTTGTAAAAATTGTCGTGGATCCCAGCCTTAACTGTCCGGAGTATCACACATAAAAGAATTAAAGAATTGGCAGTATTTCAAAATATTCCCCTCGCACAAGCTAAGAAAATCATAAGAGGTAATCTCTCACAAAAAATATCTAACTTTGTTGCTAATTATAATGATTTTCTTTTTCTCCGACAAAATACCTCAACTAATAACTCTTCCACTTCCACTTCTACCTCCCGCTCCTTATTACGCCTACTCCTCCTTTTTCTTCACAAGTCTCCCATCCCTTCTTATGCAGGAGTCTTATTCCAAACTCCAAGATATTATTCTACCTCTAATAAAAATAATAATAATCGCCATTTCTTTTCAATCAGTCTTCTCCATCTTCCCCTCATCAACCACATCATTCGTATGCAATAAAATACAATAAAAACCTTTTTCTCAGCATAATTCAAAAAATAAATCTTTGTACAAAAAAAACACATACAACAAACATATATACAAGCTGTCTTTATCTACATTAGCCTTTATAGCTCCTAATAGCAGATAGCTTCCTCGCCGTCATTAACACCACCAACTCATCATAATTTTATCTCTGTCTTTGTCTCTCACTTTTCTCCTCCTCATCCTCCTTCCCCATCCTCTTTTTCTTCTGTTTATGAATTTAACTCTTCTCTTTCCAATTTTAACTAATTTAATCAATTTTCCCAACTCCTCGAGTTAATCAACTCTGCAATTGCTAAATTCTCACCATTATTAGCCATAGGAATTTATGACATTTCCATATAATTAATCAACTCACTTATTAAATTTTATAATAATAATCTGCAAATATCACTAAATTCTAATTTCAATGAACAGTATACATCATCCTAAGAACTCCTCCCCTAATAATTCACTTAAAATCCTCCAATAGAATGTCCACTCAATCAGTAATAAAATAGATGAAATTAGAAATCTCTCACTGAAATTGGATATTCTACTATTATCAGAAACTTGGCTTTTCATAAATTTACTTTTTTATCTTAAAAATTTTAATACATTTAGACTCTATCTCTAAAAACTCAGGTGGCATGTTAATATCTCGTATTTCTATCCCATATACAATTCTAGACAACTGCTTTTACATTCCTCACAAACTAGAAATAATGGCCATTACCATTCCTTATAAAAAATTTTTCCTCACTTATAGCCATATATCGTTTTCCTAACAACTCTCTTTCAAACCATGAATGAGAACAATTCTTTACATTTTCCAAATCCTTCTCCCATGTAATTATCTCAGAAGATTTTAATGCTCACCAAAGTTAGGGAAGCACAAAAACAGACAGCCAAGATTGAGTCCTTTTATTTTATTTCCTAAACGCGTCACTAATCTGCATCAATGACAAATCTGCAATTTATTTCTCGCCCTAATTAAAACAAGTCAGCAATTGATGTAACATTTGTTTCACCCGGCATAGAAACTGGGGCATACTTCATCATACACCATTTCCCTACCTTTACTACTGTTAACAAATCACTGAAAACTTGTTCATTTTTTCTCATAAAATTAAACTTCCATTTACCCAAGAAAAGCTTTTATACATAATCTCCACAATCATTTCTCTTCACTTAATGAATCATTTAATAATACTCAACTCTCACCTCTAACATGAAATTTTCACACATGTTATGGATCAAATCCCTAACATAAGAAAAAAGGCCTCCCCCAGAACCCTGCTCCTTCTAATTTCATTAAAAGAAAATCCTTTCCAGTTCCATGCTGGAGTGATGAGTGCGACGATGCCATCACAAAAGAGAAGAGAATCTTTAGCTGAATTAAAAAAATCCTTCCCTTTCCAACTACTTAGAGTACAGAAAACAACTCGTTATATTTAAAAAATACTCACAAGGGGAGTATACCATGTGCCCCTCACCGATTCAAACGAGGATTTTTTTATGTGTAGTACTTAATTAGAAACAAGTTCTGTTAAAGCGAGAGAACGCGCTTCTTAAACATTCGTCTGTTGACTTGTCTGTTGAATGTTTTTATTGCTTTTATGATCAATACCATCCGGCATCTTGCAAAGGCACTACTGATTCCGCTAATTAATATAACAATTTTGTAATATGTAACGTTTGTTGTAAGAATAAAAAATGTATGCTATACAAATTTGTTTGATTTATTTTCGTTCTTTATATATTTCGACCTTTATATATTATTTACAATTAATGTTAATATGCTAACGAAAACAAATAATTATTGTAAACTTACTTATTTATTTTATTAGTAGTAATATATTTCTCATATAATATTAAACATTTCCTTATATTATATTTTTTACAGAAAGCATTCAAATTTTCTTTTAATATATGGAACAAAATGTTAAAAATTAAATATCAATCATTAAAAAAAAACTGTAATATTTATTTATTAATATTATAAAATATTCCTAAGCACAAAAAAAATAAATTACACAAAAATAAAAGAAAAAAAAATAGTTACACACGGCGAGATTCGATCCAGGGATCTCGCGGTTACAAAAAAAGAATGTTACTAACCGAGCCACCGGGGCGCTTCGATAATGTTTCATCGCAACGTCTTAAGAAATGCTGACAAATCTTCAACATTTTTTTTCAGACTGCTTTTCAGAATGTTTGAGAAGCGCGTTCTTTCGGTTTGACAGAACTTGTTTCTAATTAAGTACTACACATAAAAAAATCCTCGTTTGAATCGGTGAGAGGCATGTCGTATACTCCCCTTGTCAGAGCAATAGAAAGAACATGCTGGAAAGAATTTTGTCAGTCTCTCACTGTAAATAATACTTCTCCAAATTTTGTCTGGAAGATAATTAAAAGATTTAAAAACAGGCATTTAGAATTAACCCTCCTCCTTCCAAAAAAATACCTTTTTTTCTGACGACATTAATAACGCAACAGTCTCAATTTGTCCTCCCTCGTCAACTAACAACTGCTTTCCTTCCTTAAATTAATTTCCTCATCAATATTCTTGTAAAATTTTCGATCATCCATTTACGCTAACTGATATACAGTCTGTTATATATAACCTTAAAATCCGCTCTTCTCCAGGTATAAACAAAATTAACAATTTTGTTCTATCAAAACTTCCAGAAAATTATCACACTTCTCTCCTCGAAATATTCAATGAACTTTTAAACTCAGGACTCTTTCTCGAAGTGTCACTTCCTAATTTTTTTAATTCCTAAAAATACTCCGTGAAAATATCTCCCCATTTCTCTAACATCCTGTTTATTACAAATTCTAGAAAAACTAATATTCACAAGACTAGAATGATGGGTTGAAATCTTTCATATCCTATTCACTCCCAATTCGGATTTAGAAGGAGAAAATCTTGTTAAGATAACTTAGGTATATTACTATCAAAAATCTATAGTGGGTTTGCAGCTAGACAAACGGCTTGTTTATTCTTACAATTAGATATACAAGGCGCTTTTAACAACGTAAATCCGGACATCTTGGTTGGTGAAATTAGGTCTCCTTCCTAAAATCTACTTTTTCATTAAAAACTTAATTTAATATAGGAATATTCGGTAAATATTCACATAAGGTCATTCCTTTCAGAAGTCAATGACCTTGACATATGTTGTTAAGGTTATCATCCTCAGTAACGCTTAAAAGGTTTTAGCCGTCGCTCGTTGTTTACTAAAAAGTTACATACAAAAATTGTTAAAAATTGACGTTTTTTCCAATTATTTTATCAAATACTGGAAATTTAAAAAAATGTTTCAAATAAAAGTTGTAAGTCTCTTCAAAACATACGTTTTATATCCTATCCATTTTTATTATACGAGTGATAGTTTTCGAGAAAAACAACGATAAAGACTATAAACCTTATACAATATTAATTATAATATCATATATAATATTTATTAAAATGTCTTTAAAATGAGCTGTGGCAGACCCTTTTACGATAAATCGTTTACGAGTTATAGGTGTTTAAAGATAAAGGGCAATATACATTTTTATTAAAAATTATAGTTATAGTCCAAAAATGTATGCGTAACAATTTTTTAAAAATTAGTTTCAACCTATTTTTATTAGTTCATATATATATAAAAATAGCTGCGTAAGTCCATCACGAGATGTGTTTTACTAAAAAAACAGGCATTGGAAAAATGCTGTATTTCGGATAAATTATGCCAAAATTGCATTTTCATTCATTTTCTTGTCTATATCTTCATTTCTGTCAACTTTACGAAGAAAATGCACAGGATCTAAATTGTAGGAAATTTTGTTACCTTCATTTAGGTACGGAGTTCTATAAAAAACCAAATTGTGCGGAATTTTGTTAGCTACAATTTTGATATATGTTTTTGCTCGTAAACTTGATACTTTTCGAGTTATTTACGAAAAACCGGTTTTTTGGACTTTCTTGTCACCACTGTTAACTCCTACGCATGAGGATTTTTGATGTCAAAAAGCACTCCAAAACACACCTCTCCACGAAATTGCAGCAGTTGTTCAATTATTTCTTCCAAATCGTGAAATATTGAGCCATTTTACTGGGCTAATACAGATACTAAAAAGAAAGATCAACAAACTGATAAGGTATCGTTTCTTGTGCATGGACAGGAAAATACATCATCATGAATAGTTGACTTAAGCACAACGTCTCACATGACTAATAACATAGAACATCTGGAAAATTTGAATGAGTCAATGTTGTCCAAAGGAACAGGTACACTGGAATCTAAGAACTGCATATTCAAGAATGTAATGTATATTCCAGACTTAAGTGCAAACCTGATATCAGTTTTTGCCATTACAAATCATGGAGGAGAAGTGATCTTTGCTGGAAATAAAGTAATAATTAAAAAAGATAGTAGTTCTCTGCGGAAATAAAAAAGAAAATGGCCCAGATAGCCGGAACAGAAATGTTCCGATTTTGCAATCATGTTGCCGATAACCGTTACAGCAACTAATTTTGAAAAACTAGGGACAAGGTGCGACAGCATTATGCTTGTCGGGTTGAGCTTACGTGATTTCTAATTCTCAAAACAGCAAACTGATAGCAATATGGTAACATCGATTGCTGTCAGCAAACAAGAAACTTGACAGCAACTTGATGACAACCTATATTTATCGATTTGTCATCCGTGTTTAACCGCATTGATAATGTGGCGATAATTTTTCAGATCATGTAATTTTTGTTTTAGTAAGACAGAAACAAAAAACTTAAAAATTCTTATTAATTAAGCATTCAAGGATAAGAAATTTTAACTTTTCGTTTCTACTCAGACAACATTATGTTGTCTTAAAGACGTCTAAAAGATATGCTAAAATTGCTAAGATTATCAGAAAGACGTATTTATGACATCTTTAAGACGAATAATCTTTACTTATTCGGACAATCTACCCGAAATGTTACATTTTATTTATTTGGATAGAAACTATCCGAAATGAAATTGATCGAAATGGTTGTTACAATAATCTTATTAGTCGTGCTTTTATATATTTTGGGTAACTCAATTTTAAATACGAGATAGATACCTCATGCAGCGCTGCATAGCGGTAAGAAAATGAACTTTTTTTGTCCGAAAAGTCATCTTTTTGCTTTGTCAAGAAAACAACTATAAAATGATGATGAAAAGATATCTTTTTAAGTTGTCTTTTTGATAAAGCAAAAAAATGTATTATAACAATCTTTCAGATGTATTACAGACATCTTTCAGATGGCGTCTTAAATTAAATGTTTTTTAGACGTCTTTAAGACAACTTAAAAATAATGCCTTAAATTACAATGTCTTTAAAACGTCAGAAAGACGTCTTTTAGTCAAGTCTTAAAGGCGTCATAAGAAAGACGTCTTTAATACATCTTTAAGACATGCATGTTGTCTGGGAATATTATACATGTATTGTTGCTATCATAATGCTGTAGTCAGCTGTAGACGAAATGGTAAATTATCAGATGTTACCATATTGCTGATAATATAACGTTTCAGTATCTCAGATCGTTTGCTTTAAAAATTTCGTAAATTAATTGTTTGTAATATGCTCTCATGTTGCTGAATTCAGTAGCGCGTTTTAATTCGATATCAGCAAACATTTAACAATTCATGCATTGCATTAGTTTGTTTTTATTGATCAATCACGCTTGGCTATTTGGGGGATTGTACGAGATAGAGCTTTATTCAAACAAAGAAGAAACAAAGAAGAAATCGTATGCAGTACAGAAACTAGATTCAGCAAATATCTGGCACAAAAAATTAGGTCATTTGAGCATAGATAGAATGAAAACTTTGAAAGGAATCTCGAAAGGTATGAATTTCACCACAGAAGATTTAAAAGAAATGGAAACGTGTGAAACTCGTTTGAAGATTAGGTAAACAAGAGTGCCATTCGAAAAATCTTAAATAAAAACAAAACGACCTCTGGAATTAATACATTTTGATGTCTGCAGTCCTGTGGAAACTCCAACATGGGATAAAAAAAGGTACATACTGACAATGTTGGATGATTATACATACTTCACTGTAATCTATTTATTGCGGAATAAGTATGAAGTCACGGATACAATTAAGCAATACGTAAAATTTGCTGAAGCTCGTTGGAATACAAACTGGCAAGATTAAGTTGCAATAACGGTTGCGAGTATGCGAATGAAAATCTAAAAAATTGGTGTAAGAAAAACGGCATAGAAATGGATTTTACCAAACCTTACACTCCGCAATTAAACGGAAAAACCGAAAGACTTAATCGTACCTTGTTAGAGAAAACCAGAGCATTACTAGCTGAATCAGGTCTGGAGAAAGAAATGTGGAGAAAAGCGGCATATACGGCCACGTATCTAATAAACAGAAGTCCCACTAGATCACTAAAAGTAACTCCTTATAAAATGTGGAGCGAACAGGAACCTGACCTGAGCTTACTAAAGATATTTGATTATGCAGCGTACATTAAAGTTCTAGGACCAATAAAAAATTAGACAATCGAAGTAGAAAACTTATCTTCGTGGGATATAGTCCTAAAGGATTCAGATTTTGGGACGCAAAAAAAAAAAATAATTTTCTCAAGACATTAAATTTGGAGAAAAGCCTGAAGACAGAAAAGAAAAGGACAAGAAAAATATACTTATTGGACTCGATAATGAAAAAGAAGAGGAAAACATACAAGAGAAGCATCAAAAAGAAGAAGAGGAGGAGAATATGGAAAATAATCAGAACGAAAGAGAACATGATCAATCAGGAAATTATGAAGATACATTAGGAAATGCAAGAAAAGGAAGATAACACCAAACAAGTATAGCAACTACAAAGATCGACTCGAATAACAAAATATCCATAAAAATATAATGATTATGTATTGTTAACCTACCAAGAAGCTGTCACAGATACAGAAAAGGAAGAGTGGAAAGAAGTAATTAAAATAGAAAAAGATTCTTTAAAAAGAAATAATACATGGAAAATAGTTGATAATTCGGAACCAGAAAGAAAGAAGAGTAGCAAGTGGATCTTTAAATCGAAAGAAAACGGAAAAAAGAAAGCAAGATTAGTAGTTAGAGGATTTGAGCAAGTATATGGTGATTACGAAGAGACTTTTAGTCCTGTGGTTAATAACACATCTCTAAGAATATTATTCGTTTTGACAATAAAGAATTTCTCTTGATTACATTCAACATAAAAACAGCTTTTTTTGTATGGAAAATTAGATGACGACGTCTACATGTACCTTCCAGAAGGTTATGACTATGGAAACGAAATATGTAAATTACAGAAAGCCTTATACAGACTAAAGTAAGCACCGTTAAAATGGAATCAGATTTTCAACTTTTCTTTGAACAAGAAGGTCTTAAATCATTCAAATCAGAACAATACATCTATGTAAACAAAGACAGAACACTTATTTTAGGATGCTACGTGGATGATGGAGTTTTGTTGTATAAAAATTCATAAAAATGCAACCAGTTTATAGAAAAGCTAAAGAAGGAATTTGAAACAACGATTATTAAAAATCCGAAGAATTCTCTAGATATGGAAATTAATCGATCTCCAGGAAACTTGAAACAAACACAGGAAAATTTCTCAAAAAGATTATTGAGTAGATTTCAGATGGATGAATCAAAGTCGGTTGATATTCCCTTAATAAAACACAACAAGGGAATGGAAGATCCTGAAAAGACAAACTACGAATACAGAGAAGCGATTGGAGACCTATTATACTTAACAACTAAAACACGTCCAGACTTAGCACAAGCTGTAGGATACGGAAGCAGATAGCAGAATAACTACACGAAACAAAACGTGACAAAAGTTACACAGGTGCATGTGTTCAGATATCTGAACGATACTAAGGATCAAGGAATAAGTTATAATAATAAACATAATGAAACAGAATTAGTAGCTTATTGTGATTCGGATTATGCCGAAGACATAGATACAACATAGGGTGCGTTCCATATGAACGCTCACGCGCTGTAAGCGCTCACGCTTATAAGCGCTATTTTCAATCGTTCCATTTGCTGTTTAAACGCTTAAAACTGCAAACGGAAAGTTGTTCCTTTTGGGTGCATGAGCATCATGAGCATGTCAAAATGGCGGAAAAACAGACTGTTCTTTTGTGTTCGCTAATTGTAATAATGTTCGAAATATTATTTGATGACGATGGAGATTCTTTAAAACTTAATACAGAAGTAGAAAACATTCTTTTAATTTTTAATAAGTATCGCGAGAAAACTGCAATATTACCCCTAAAGAATTACGTAGAAAAGATTTTACCATATACATTATACCGATATACAATTTAAATCACATTTCAATTATTAATCATATATTAATCATATATTAATCATATATTAATCACATTATAATTTAAATCCATTTTTCTATTCATCATGCGATACTACAGGTGCGTTCCATATAAACGCTCACGCGCTGTAAGTGCTCACGCTTTTGCTGCCCTACCTCGATGAAATAAGTATTTGTGAGCACGAGTTATGACGTCACAGTGATGTCATTAATGCGTTTATAAGCGCTTATAACTCCAAATGGAACAGTGTAAGCAATGCTTATAAGCGCTTTAAGCGTGTAAGCGTCCAAAAGGAACGCACCCATAGTATAACTAGTATCAGCACTCTTTGTCGGCATTTTGATCTTTTTGTCTTTAATCACGTGGTATTCCGCCATGTTTTTGGACTAATATTCAATGGCGTATCAATCGTTCAAAGAATCTGCGTTATATTCGTGCCGTGAAAGGAATGTATAAAAATTTTATAAATTTTTAAAAAATTAAGAAAAAGTTAAAAAATTATGTAAAAAATTTTAATATATATAATATTTTAAATATTTTTCGATGTTTTATATTCACAAATATATTATAGTATAACCTTTGTGATGCACTCTCACAGATTTCACACTACCACATATACAATTGTCTGATTGGTTCCTCCCAAAAACATGGCGAATGCGCAGAACGGATCGACGCAAACCCCGAAAAAGCTCGGAGTGCTAGTTATACTATACTAGTTATACTATGAATACAAGGAAGAGTACTACGGGATACATAATATTTTACCGTAGCGGACCAATTGCATGGTGTTCAAGAAGACAATCCATAGTAACAACATCCAGCACCGAGGCGAAATACATAGCTGCAGCGGAATGCTATAAAGAAATACTACATATAAAGACTCTAATTGAAGAACTGCTAAATGGAACTGTTAGTGTGAAATTGAAAGTGGATAATCAAAGTGCCATTAAACTCATAAAAAACGGTGTTACTAATAGACATTCGAAACATATTGACATGAAGTATTACTTTCTTCATGAGAAATTAAAGAAAGGTACTATTAACATTGAATATTGCCAAACCGACAAGCAACTCGCGGATCTTTTTACGAAACAGCTCGGGAAATCTAAATTTAATGTTCATAAGATCGCTTTAGTTAAATAAAGTCTGTGTACTGTTCAGATATAATTATTAAACGTAATATAATCAGATAAAAAAATATATAAGTCAAAAGCTGTAATAGGATAAGAGTTTTTTTTGCTAAGCCATACTTATATTTGACTGGTAGAAATTAAGAGAGGGTGTTGAGTATAATTTCTGTTGTCGATAATACAAAAGTATCGATCAGTCAAGCACTAGTATGCATGCATATAATAGATTAGATACATATGCGGTGTATGTTCCATTTAAGTGAGATAAAGAAACATTATTCCTTTGTTTTTTTTATAATACTTCTTCGTTGTATTGTGGTGTAAGACGGAACTTTTGCCTTTCTACAAATATATTCATACTTAACCAAATACTATCGACTATATTATTCTGCATGCGCTAACCATTAGCCCAACACTAAAGACCTAACAGTAGCCCCTTCAAAATCATCCCTTAACATTTACACAACGAAAAGAATCAATCCTCGAAACTATTCTCACACAAATTTTTAAGAATAATGTTGGACTCAAAACTCAATTCTAAAGAACATGATAATAATCTTATTTACAGATGTAACAAATTAACTAACATCCTGAAGCCGCTAAGAGGGGTGTGGTGGAGTTCTGATCATCAGTTGTTACTTTGTATTTACAAAGCCCTCATTAGAAGAACAATCGAATATAGCTGCTTATCCTTCCCTTTTAATAATTCCCTCATTGAAAACTTGGAAAAAGTTGAAAGTAAAGCCTTATGATACTGTCTAGGTCTTATTGTTAGAATTACTACTCCTCCCAATATTATATACGCCAAATCTTGCATTAGCCCGCTTAAACAAAGGTACATATACCTTACATCAAATTATATTATCACATCATTAGCTTATTCTCAGAATCCTCTTATCGACAAGTTCTATGAACTACAATCTATACTTGTCAAATATAATCGTTTCAGTATCTCTGATAGATTTTTACTATACATATAAAGCCTTTCTCCTAAACAAAAAATATCGCTCACAAATTACAATATTTCACAAGCTCCCCATACATTTCCCTGTGAATCCTCACAATTTCGTCCTTCTATCTTTTATCATTCCTACACCTATTGTTGAAAAGGTCAGAAAGATACAAAATCCTCAATCCTTCTTTTTAGAAAGTTTTTCACAATTTATTTGCAATACAATTTTCTTTTATACTAACGCATCCAAAACTTCGACTTCTGATTATGTCTGTTTCGCCTTTTACTCCCTCTCCTTATCTATTCAAAGAATGTACAAAATATTAGAAAATGCTATTTTTACTGGAGAATGTCTTACAACCATCACATGTATAGACTACATAACCACTAATAATATTAAACACGGTTCAATATTTACAGATTCCAAAAGCTTAGTTAAAGCAATTTGCTCCAAATCTATCTTAAAAGACCTTAACTATCGCTTATTAACTATAAAAGAAAAATTAAGACAGGCTAAAATTTAAATTTCAATATTACTATCATTTGGATTCCTTCTTACGAGGGTATATTAGGAAATGAAAAAACCGATGATCTAGCTAAAAAAGCCAAAAATGGTGAGCTCTCTTCCTATTTGCTTCCACACACTGACCTCTATGAACTTGTCCTCAAAAAATGCATTTCTGATACCAATAATTTCTTAATATCTCAAGTAAATTCCAAAGGTTCTTTTTATTTTATAAGTTTTCCAGGATTCTCTGTTAAACCTTGGTTTCAAAATTTTAAGCTCAACAGACCCCATATACAGAGTGTCCGGTAATTGGTGAAAAACCTGTTAATGACAGATTCTTGAGATCATTTGGAATCGATTTTTCCTCAGCGAAAATATCGAGAAACGTCATCATTTTTTGCAAGTTTCCAATTTTTATCGTTATATATCTTTGTAATTAAGCCTTAAATTAAAATTCTATTAGAGTAAACTTTATCTGAAATTAATTGAAGAATGTAGTTTTGGTAATTTTTCAACTTCAAAAAGTTTAGTTTGCAAAAAGCACCTTTTTTTTAATCGCTTATAACTTGGAAATTACTGATGCCTCTGTAAGGAAATCAGCGTTGAGCACCACGGGGAAAGGCTCACCAAGAGGAAAATCCCTGCCCTGTAGAGCCCCGCCGTACCAACCACGCTCGTACCGCGCGCAGGATCGAGATCGATCTGATCATGCGTCGAGCTATCGATAATCGTCAGCCAATACGGTAGTATAATTTAAATCAGCGATACCGTTGGGCCCTGCGCAACGGCTAAAGAAGCAACCTGTCACTTCGGCTAACAGCGGGCGGCCTCCCCTTGACAGGGGGAGACATTAGATATAAGGGCTGGGAAGGCCGACAGCGAGCAGGCTTGAACTCCATGCGATAAGTAGCGAACAGTGTAAACGTTGAATTAAATAAATTGAACAGTGGTAATATTCGAGTGAATCATTTCGTTCTCCTTATCCGATTTCGAGTTCCCGAACCATCGGTTCGTTAAATAACCCGCGACATTAAAAGTAGTTTAACTTTTTCCGCGGATAAAGTTTTGATAGCTTACACCTCGATATTTTCACTGAAGAAAAATCGTCTCCAAATGATCTCAAGAATTTACCATTAGCAGGTTTTTCATCAATTGCCGGACACCTTGTAGTTACGATAAGTAGAATAAAATCCAATCATTACAATCTTAATGCAAGTCTATATCGATGTAACTAATAAACTAGTACATTCACCCAAATGTGACTGTGGGGACCCCAAAATATCAATCATATACTATGACAATACCCTCTCTTTCTCTAAGAGTTCAATTATTAAAATCTCTCCAAAAAAATATAAAATTACCACCTCCATACGACATCTTCAAACTACTTCAAAACTCATCTCCTCACACTACCCTTATAATACATTTCTTTCTTAAAATACATGACACATTGATATAATATACTCATAAGCAAATAATCTAAGGCCTCTTATCGCAGCTGAAACTCCATATACATTGCAATAATTTGGCAGAATGAACTGAATTTGTTCGGTACCATCCAAAACAAGAAGTGAAGTATAAGGAGTGTCCCGACGTTAATATTGACCACGAATCTCGATTGACCACGTTGCGATTGACCACCGTCCCGATTGATCACGGTCCCGATTGACCACCGTCCCGATTGACTACGTTGATATTGACCACGTTGATATTAATCACGTTGCAATTAACCATTGCAGGTTGGAATGTGCAATTATAGGGTTTCACATGGGTTTGTGACTTTGTTTGCGAAGCGAGGTCCAACCCATATCGCCCCGTGCTTCGGACACATAACGAGGTTTATAATTATATTCTGCTTACGCTTTCGATTATTCGCAAGTTCATACCAGAAAAATTTTTATTTTGTATCAATCGGGACCGTGATGAATCGGAATCGTGGTCAATCGGGGCGGTGGTCAATTAAAACCGTGATCAATCGGAACGGTGATCAATCGCAACGTGGGCAAGTGGGACCGTAGTCAATATTAACGTGGCCAAATAGACGCCACTTAGTGAAGTATAATACATAGTCATTTACGATTAACACTTTGTGCACTTCCTTTGTAAGACTTCAAGTTTCAAAATGTTTTAATTTTTTTTCTCTGCGACGATTCAGCCGAGTTTTAACGAAAATAGCCTATTGTATATAGTATGAAAAGTATTCCTTTTTTTTGTTATTTTTTTTGGTAATGTTTAACTATTATAATAAAACAATATTGGAGGCAACCTCACCAAATTCAATGACCTTGAGGTATAAATCAAAGTCATAATCCTAAGTAATCTTCAGAAAATTTTAATTGTTACTACTCATTTATTACATTATTACACTGGGCAATAAAAAATTATACCAAAATTTTACATAACTTTAAATAATCATGACTCCACGAAAAATTGTTGTATTTGAAAAAATTTTTTTGTTTTGTAACTTAAAGCCTTTACTTTAAAAAGCATGGATTAAAATTTGGACTTTTCCTTGCAAACTAAAAAAATTGGAGTCTGTACGATTTGTTTTCGCGGAGTTATGACGTATCAAAGTTACGTATATATTTTTGTTACCTGCAGCATTAGCGCAATAGGGGAGATTGTTGGATATGTGTGTGTGTATGTGTGTGTGTGTGTGCGTGTGTGTGCACGCACCCAAGCACATATTCGCGCGCGCGCGTGCGTCCACACACACACACACACGACGCGCGCACGCATACACATACATCCAGCAACTTCCCCATGTTGCGCACCATTAATGCTGGCAGTAACAAAAATGTACAGATAAATTTTTGTTTTAATTTGCAAGGCTAAATTTTGCGATAATTATCATATTTGTCAAAAAAATTTATTCCACTCAATTTCTTGAAGATAAAACATGTCCTTACTTTTGAAAACATGGTGGTAAGAAGGAAGGAATAATTCAAAATCTGACAAATGTTTTTTAAAGTAGAGGCTTTAAGCTACAAAATAAAAAAATAAAATTTTAATACATTTTTTGTGCAGTTATAATTATTTAAAGTTATGTGAAATTTTGGTATAAATTTTTGTTGCGATAATTTCGTTGCCCAGTGTATTTTAGTTGTCACTACTCATTTATTAATACTTATTTATTAAGGTAAAACATAATCTGGTACTTTGGACATAAAATAAGGTTTGAAAATGTATAATTTTGTATACATTTTTAATTTTTCATGTAAAATGTAATTTACTCTATACCTTCTAGTGCTTTGAATGCAAAATAAGGTTTAAAAATCAATCAAAGCAATGAATAGTGTAAACCTTACTTTGTTTACAATGTAAGCAATATTTAAAGTTTGTCGAGGGACTAAATAATCTTTCTTTTACATATTCGAGCTTATTAAAATCGATAAGATTATTTTTAATATTAAATTTTTAATATTTTAATATTAAATATTAAATGTTACTAATATTATTATTGCATATTCACTATTTATATTATACATTACATATACATTCAGAAAATACATTGTTAATTAATGTATTGCATATATTTGAGAAAGATTATATATTAAGATTTGTTCTCGTAAGAAAGATACAGGATAATATAAGAATATAATAATTATAAATATATACTTACATGAATTATTACGGCTATCTCACTGTCTCTTGTAGCAACCATACTTCTGTCATTTATATTAGCTGATCCACAGATTACTGTATTATCATCTATTATTATTAGTTTGCTGTGAACATAGATAAGTTCTGTTACCATTGTACCATTTAACATGGAATGTGTTCTCAAGCCATGGAATGTAATGTATTCACTAGGATCTTCTACACCTGCTTCTATAAGTTGATTTAGAATAGCATCCTTTCCCCTATAAAAAAATAAAATAGCAAAAAAATTTTAATATGTGTATTATTTTTTCAATTTAAACACTGATATTTACTTCTTAACTGTTGGGCAAAAAAATACTTTTGAACCAAAAATGCTTATGATGAAAGAGTTAATGAAATTATAGAAAGATTATTTTCTGAGGACTTTTTGAGTCGCTGAATCTGAAGTCAAATGGCGGATCCAATATGACAGATCCAAAAATCATTCAATTCACATAAAAATTTGTATCAAGGATTTTTCGAAGTCGCTGTTTTCAAATACAAAATTAACATTTTTGATTGAAAAAATAACGAATCTAATATAGCGAAAAATTTAAAATAATTATCGATTTGCATAAAAATTGGTTTTCAAGAGTACTTTGAGCCAGTGATTTCGAATTTGAAAGAAAAATTTTATAATAAAAATGATGGATCCAATATGACTGAAAAAATCTTTACATTTCAATTTTTATGCAAATCAATTTTTAAAAATTTTTGGTTCATATTAGATCCGTTATTTCGAACTTTCATCTCAAATTTGAATTCAGTGATTAAAAAGAAAGATATATATATATATATATATATATATATATATATATATATATATATTTATTTAAGCCTCAATAATTCTAATATTGTATATTATTAAGTCTTAATAATTAAGGTTCTTGTAGACTCACTGCAGTCATATTGAATTATGATATATCAAAGTGAAAAATTATATGAATTTTTTCCATCAAAATAAATAAATAAGTTTTTTTAATACACTCAGTCATGTTCGATAATATGAATTAGTAAAATATGTTGGAAACTCTTTTTGATTTGTGAATTAATAAATACCTTCCTTGTTACTACGCGTAATTTGGCATTAGACACTGTCATGTTTTTTCATCATACCTCGATATAGAAGCGTAATTCCAATGTGTTATCGCTCGTAATGCCGTTCCGCTTGGTCCCCCAACTTCTCCTTCAAAACCTGGTAATAAAGGCATTACGACAAATACTCTGAATACCGAGCCTTCTCTGTGCGCTCTCAAGATTCTTTTTAATAATGTTTCACCAATTCGATTTTTCACGCTACCTTTATCCATGGAGGCAAGTGTTATAAAAAACTGATTTTCTATGTATATATATCTACAAAATCATGCAGGTTAATGTTTAACACAGAATTACAAAATATGATAATTTTACCTTTCTGCTTTACTGATGGCATGAATATAAGCTTCTTGTATACTCTGCTCTACAGTTTCCGGATCAAGGAAACCAGCTGACCAAGAACTCACTGATCGCAATACTTGACACTTGACATTGTGCTTATTCGCTTCTTTGATAAATGGAGCAAAACTCCTGCAGTGTTTGTATGATTTTGGTAATAGGTAAGGATAACATGGATTCAAATTTGCTTTCTCTAGCTACAAGTATTTTATCAATATATATCATTTCTTTAATATATCTGAATTTAAGTATGCATATTATCAAGTGTTATGTACTTTGACAGCATTCCAACGTTGTATAAAATGTCTAGCTACATCTCTAGCAGCAGAGTTTTGTACTAAAATTCCAATATCGTGCCATGGCATCCTAGGAGTAGTAGTTCTATCTATCAGATCTTGATATGGTTTTTCAAGATCATTAAAGTCTTTAACAATGAAATTTGTATAGTCTTTACCGAGCCACAATTTTGTGGGTTTTAAATTGCAAGCATAATCTACTGTATCTTCAGATTCCGATAGTATCTGGTTGCTAAATTAAAAAAAAAATTATATTATATAAAAATTACGTTATTAAAGTAAAAAAATAAGGATAAAAGGAATGAATAGTACTTATCAACATCTTCACTGGCGTCTGCTTCGTGAGAACTGTACATCATATGAATTAATTCCTGTCTCTTTACTTTCACAGTGTTTTTCATTTTATCAACAGTTGTTTTTGCCACATCAAATAGGTTTTTCCTCTGTAATTCAGGAGTATTACATTTTATGCTATCATCTTTTTCTTGCAGCATAAAAAGTGAATTATCCATTGGCAACGTTGATATTTGAACCTTTTGTGTTTTATTGTCCATATGTATCATTGGTCTATACAAATAAATAAGATTAATTATGTTTTAATTATAATTTACATTTATACTAATTACAATAAACACTTACAATAGAGGCATGGATCTCGCGGTTACCATAGCGATAGTATTCGTTGCGATCGCTAGCGGTAATAATACGTGTCTATCTGTGTTGCAGGTTGTTAATACTTTTTTACTACTAGTATTAGTTAACTTGTCTTTTGAAGGAATATAGATACTCGATTGATGAATGGATTCTACAATTAAGATGTAATTAAATGATACAAAGAACAAAGATGTTAAACAAAAATTTAAAGAATATTTACCTAAATCTATCAATCTGTGTTCGCTATTATCCCATCTACCATAACATAAATCGATACCACCGAGAAACGCTAGAGATTGATCTATGACTACAATCTTTTCATGATGAGCCCAAAGAAAAATACCTGCCCTTGCATGATCTGGATGCCTCAACACTTTTATATTATCAGGACATTGCTGCACAAGTCTTTGTTTGCTGTAATAACTGTTTATACCTAAAGCAACTTCAATTTCCTTATATATCAGTATAAATATCTTGACACCTTCAAACTATAAAAAAAAATATTTATGCAGTTGTATGAAAAATATTTTATATGTTAAATATATCATTTTATATAATTTAATAATATATATATATATATATATATATATATATATACATATATATTATAATTTATATAATATATAATTTTTTATATGCTAAATATATTTTTTATATACAGTTTAACAATACACAATATAATTCTAGAAATCAAATATAAATTCTTTTATATATTCTTTTATATTAAACAGTTAAAAAAAAATTCTTTATAATTAATTAGTACATTTACTATAATCTCATATCTGCAATATTTTAATGAAACTTTGATGAAAATATTACCAATTATATACACACATTATCAATTATTACTCACTGCTTTTCTTTGTAAAATTTTATCTAGTCGCCAATAATCTCCATTAAACATTGGTCTTTTCATATAGATTTCTGGTGAAAGCCACCAATCTGCAATAAAAATTTCCTCTTTGGCATTTTCCAATGCATCAGCTACAGCAGCCATATAATTAGCTCCGTCCACGAACCAGATTGCAGATATAGATGAACGATATGGAGCAAATGAATTATGTGGATTTGTTTGTATAAAATCTTTACCTTTCAAAATCAAAGTAATTAAATATAGAATAATGATAAAATATAGAATAATTATTTATTACGTTACAATCTTACCTTCTTTGTTACAAATTTCTTGTATAAATTCCATCCATTCTTTAGCTTTTCGTTTTGTCCAACATTTAATAACTATGTGCCTACTTAAATTTGCAATCTGTATACCACTTCGTGAACCTGTACTATATATTCCAAAACTGATCCCAAAACCATTATCCATTAAAATAACAGATTTTATTCTTCCATCTTTAGTCAGATACGTAACAAAGGTTTCCTTAACAATGAGATGTCTCTTATGCCATTTGCCACAAAGAGAGGTGCACAGATAATTGCACTTGATGCAGAAGCTACATTCAAACAAACCACAGAAACTACATCTGTTTCTAGAACCTGATCCAGTCCGTTTCAAAATTGTACCTTCTTTGCCTTTCATTCCTAAATCAACTACGAAAGACAAGCGTGAAATATCCAAAAAATTGATCTGTAAAAATATAATAATAGTACGTCTCTTTAGGGTAATTATTTAAAATGATTTGGCTGATTAATTAACATATACCAACAGTTTCAGGGTGACGTCTGTAGATTTCTATGTTAAGTAAATTATATAAATAATCTTCTAATTCCTTTCTTCTATGATTTAACTGTTCATAAGGTACTAGAATGTCAGGTTTATTAGGAAATCTATAAGAACATCTTAATTATATTTTTCCTGATTTTTTTTATTAAAGATATAGAATATAATATAATTTTTACCTTGGCAAAGCATTTCGTTTCCTTCTTTTTTCATTCCCAGTTCCAAGATTATTTCTCTTTTCTCTATGACTTTTTGTAGGAAATGGTATGTTCAAACTAGCACGATATATTTTCAGTTGATTATGCAGGTATTGAATATGTTTGTATCGCTTTTTAATAATCCAAATAAAAGGTCCATGTTTAAATTCTATAGTATATAGATTTGGATTCAAAGGGTGCGTAGTCACACTGCGTTCATTATCTATAATTCTTACTTGTATTTCTTCATCAAAAATAAACACATTACAATTTTGATTTTTAAATTTTGTTGGTAAATTATGTATAGCAGTGAAGGGTATTGTGCCAAGGGTTTCTAAAGTAAAATAAAAAGAATGAATAATTAACAAAATATATTGCTTTTAAATTAATGAAAGTTAGATGAAAATAAGAGTATGAATGTAAATTAAGTACGTTCTTATATTACATTATATCAGAGTTTTCATAGCAAATAAATATATATAAAGTATAATTAAGAAAATTATAGATAAAACTGAATAATGTTAAAGAGACAAAAATGACCAAGAATGGAGAATATTATGAAAGTCAATATATTAATAGAACATAAATTCATACTTTCCTCGTTATCCTGGCATTCTATTTCTTTTTTACAAATTTGTATTGTCTTTCCATTTTCATCAACCGTTATTTCTAATGAGTCAGGTACTTCCAAAGTGTCATCATATTCAGAATCTTGTGATATTACACGAGTTATCTCTTTAGATGTGACTTCAATCAATTCAGTAGACATCTCGCTAAGAGTTTCTATATACAATTTTTTATATTTTTAATGTACTTAAATGTATAAAAAAACATATTCTTTTTTAAATATAATAAAATATAACATTAAGTTAATTATAAATTTTACTTTATAAAAATAAATTTGATTTTAATTACTAGGATAAAGCTTTAGAAAAGAGAAATTTAATATGTTAACTGAAAAGATTTGATCTAAGAGCAGAGAAATAAATTTTAAATATTGTCACATACCTATTTAATATTATCACAAAACACAAAAATAATTGAAAAAGTTTTTCTTTCATAAAAACATTTTTTAAACAATATATATCTAAAAAAAACATATATATATAAAAGTTTTTTTACAAAGCACATCATACATAGATGCATATGTATACACAGAAAAACGTAAATTTCTTAATATATATACATATGCATCTGTGTATGATGTGCTTTGTTCTGTGTGTGTGTGTGTGTATGTGTGTTTGGATGAGATAAAGAATGATGCATTTTACAATTTATACAACATAATTCTAATCTAAAAACTGTCAATAGAATATTTTGTGCGTGATATTAATATATATATATATATATATTTTTTTTTTCTCAGATACTTGCACAATATTATAAGTAATGCACTGTTAGAATAATAAAGAACTATCACTGTATCTTCTTGAGTATTCATTTTCTCATCGCACGATTCAAGTGAACGATGGTAACAATTATCTCACGATCACGATTAGTCATATATCATCATATAGTCTTATATATATATATATATATATATATAAAGTACACAAATTAAATACTATTTATTAATATATTGTAAGAGAAATCTAAAAAGTTCCGCTATAAGAGAAACAAGAATCAAAAAGAGTTACTAACTTCAAGTCCACTTGTGGATAGTGTATATATTCCACACTTCACTTAAGTACTATACTAGATACTAGGTCTGTTCGTTTTAGCTGAACTTTATGCACTAGTTCAGACTTTTTCTTTTTGCATTGGAAAAAGAAAGATAAATTCTGTACAGCCAGTTCAGCTAAAACGAACAGACCCACTTATATTACAGGTGCGTTCAAGGAAACGCTGTTCGCGCTAAAAACGTCATTCTATCTTTGTTACTTACTGACACTGCGTAAAAGTAGAACACGCTAGTAGCGTCCTTCTCAAACGCAGCCTACGTGTTCCGAGCTGAACCGACGGCCGACGGCATCACCCGAAGAATTCCGAAGTTAGTAAGAATGTCCTTATATACTTCGCAAGTCTTACCGATCTTTCGGTAAACTCCGTCTACGATTTTTAAATTTCTATAAGTCGTTATATACACTGATTATTATGGTAGATTACGTAATGATTCATCACCTGTAATCGATGATGATATGACTAATTGCAAATGCAACTTTATATTGATTCACATCATCATCAACTCTTTCATCTACTTAATTTACTAAATAATCATTAAGCAATAATTTCAGAGTTTAAAAAGACATATTTAAAATTATAAATATATAATTATTATTATCACAAATTTGTCCAAAAAAAGTTTGAGAAAATATAAATTATCATTTTAGTATATAAATAATATGTATTTATTTAAAAAATTTGACTTTTGAGTTTTTTTACAATAAGAAAAATTATTAAATATTATTTATTATTAAATATTATTTTTAGTTATTACATTAATGTAAAACGTAAACTGTAATATACATATATGTTGACGAGGTGACGAGAAAAAAACTAATTAATTATATTTATCCTCGTAGCCACTCAATTAAATTCAATGTCGATGTTGCGCGCGGAATTACGAGGATTTTCTGTCATTGCAGAGATATTCTAATACCAAAATTTATTAACCGCACATGAAGGAGATAAATTTATAAAATTATTTTAATAACAATAAATTACTACATAACAATAACTTAACAATAAATTAAATACATAATTTATCAATATTTCAATGTCGATAATTAAATTTAGTGCGGTGGCACTTTTAATATGCGACGTGCCTAAACACGCGAAGTTTTGTCATGCTAATTGGTCAACTTTAAACTCTTACCATTTGAAAACTATTGTAGCCTCGACATTTTGGTATTAGGATTTTCGTCTCTAAATGACCTCAGGAATCCACCATTAACAGGTGATTTGGTAAGTCTGGGACACCCTGTATATATATATATACAGGGTGGGGCAATAACTCCACCTGAAATATCTCCGCTATTTTTAGAAATATGAAAATATTGTAATTACGAAAGTTGTACACGGCATCAAGAGAGCTATAATATGCTAGCATTAATTTTTTTTTAGCTGGAGGCGCTTCGGAGATATCAAGCTCATTAATGTTTTTTTAAATGAAAACCTCTATTTTTTATTACATATTCTTGTAGCTCATCTCGAGAGTTTTCCGAAACATTATAATAAAGTATTTTTTAATTAAATACTTTTCGAGTTATAAGACTTTAAAATTGCAATATTTTGACATAAAACACAAGATATCTCGTAAAATATTTATTTTTCGATTATCTTACCCTAATACTTTTATGCACAGAATAATGAGACAAATCAATTGGCGTAATTAAAACACATAATTATCTTTAAGAAAAAATCTAAATTTGCAACTAGCAGTTACACATTTTTACTTTAACATAAAAGTATTAGGGTAAAATAAGCGAAAAATGAATATTTTACGAAATATTTTGTATTTTATGTCAAAATATTGCAATTTTTAAGCCTTATAATTTGAAAAGTATTTAATGAAAAAATATTTTATTATAGTGTTTTGGAAGGCTCTTGTGGTCAGCTACAAGAATATGTAATAAAAAATAGAGGTTTTTATTAAAAAAAAAAACATTAATGACCTTGATATCTCCGAAGCGCCTCAATCTAAAAAAAATTTAGTGCTAGCATATTATAGCTCTCTTGATGCCGTACAACTTTCGTAATTACAATATTTTCATATTTCTAAAAATAGCGGAGATATTTCAGGTGGACGGAGTTACTGCCACACCCTGTATATATATATATATATATATATATATATATATATATATATATATATAATAAATATAATGAAAAAATTGCATTTATATATATTTGATATATTTATTTAAGTTAGATTTATTTCCAGAAAATATTATACAGTAACTCATCTACAATGTAACATATAGTACGTATATACTTTATTAGGATACACGCACGCACGTATATGCAATATATTGTATGTACAGGGTGTCTAATAATAACCGTGTACTATTTCTCATGTGTAGATAAATTGAGGTAAATTGAGTAGAAAAGAGTCCTGTACCATTTTGCAATTGTAATTAATGAGAAATTAGTTAAAAAAACCAATTCACGTGAGTATTAGCACGAGGATAGTTCACTGTTCCGCGCTTGTTACTGTTTCCACTGTTAAAGATCCCAACACAAAAAACTTAAAGCAGTTAAACTTAAGACGTAAGATCGTTTTATTCATACGAAATTTTCAGCGCTGATAACGTTTTAATGTTACTTTCCTTACGTTTTAAGTTTTATTGTTTAAGTTTTTTTATTGCTGGGACCTTTATGTGATTGTTAAACACACGTCAAAATTTGGGAAAAAGCGCTCTACAAATGACAACGACAATGTACATACATACGTAATGATGGACTTTCGTCACAGTTTCTGTGCTTTCTAGCGACCGCGTAGTAATGGCATTTTTTTCGCCGCGCGAATTGGTCGATTTTTTTTTAATTAACGCATAATTTACGCAGATATATAAAAGTAAGGAAGGACAACTTACAAAAGAATGTGCAAAATAATATAGTATACAAAATTAATTTGTAAAAATTGTGACGCTTCCTATGTAGGACAAACAGGACGTTTATTATAAAAACTAGAATCAAAGAACATAAAAAGAATTATACATCTGTCATCGCCAATTATAGATTTCTAAATCATGATTTTAATTGGTATGATGTTGAAATCTTGGATAAGGAACCGTTCTTGGGGAAAAGATTGATATCGGAAATGATTCACATAAAACGCCAAAAACACGCTTTAAATCTCTAGAGCGATATCGTTAAATTGAGAATAAAGTATATTTACCAATTATTAATAGTTTATCTAACAAAGATATGATATTGTTTTCATTCATGTTTTCGACTATTGGAATTAAATATGTTACTATTTGTTCTCATGACATAGTTTATTCCAATTAGCGGTTAAAATCCATCTATCATATTTTAGGTGTTCGTCCTATCTCTTCTATTCTTCTCTTTCTGAGTGAGTTGCCTCTGTTTTATTAATTTACATTTTAACTAATTGATAGTTTTAAATGCGTTTTGTTTGGTAGTGCATCTCTCTTTACGTTATGTATGTACCATTTAGGAGGCTTCTTCATATTAGACGGGTTGTGGAGATCCGTGATGAGTACGTAATTTGCATCTTAATATATATGTAGGTATATTAATAAGTTATCAGTTTATAGTATTTTATCTTATTTATGTTACCTTATATGTTTTCTATCACTTTATAGTTTTTAAATCACTGATGAAGGCTCGAAAGGAGTCCGTTTGAATTATTACTAATAAATTATAGATTGAAGAATTGTTGAAATTATTTCACATCTTACATCCGTGTCCGCTCTTTATTGCCTAATTGTTTTTGTACTTGTATTTTTTAATTAATTTGTGATTAATTATTGCAAAACGGTAGAGAACTTTTCTACTCAATTTAATCCGATACTACCTGCATAAGAGAGATAATATGATTATTATTGGATACTCCTTGTGTATTTATTCTTTCTATTAAAAATATTTTAATTCTAAATAAATTATTTTATAAATATGTTCTAAAAAATATGATAAGAATTGCTAATAAAAAAACTAAAGCATTGAGAAATCGTTTGACTTTTCACTTTTTTTGATATCGCGATTTCGAAGAATGGGGTATATTTTATTTCAACGTATGTTATTAACATTCAATTTTAGCACAAACAGGTCGTATCGTGAAAGTAATTGGATTGCGCGTATCATTTTCTCCATATTTTAACCGACTTTCAGTACAATATCGATGATAGTGCATTATCGACTCTATAATCTGTTTCTCGATATCGATGTCAAGGAGAAAGCAAGATGCCATGATGTGCTTACGATTTTTTATCATACACGTACACGTACGTTTTTCATCGTATAATTGTCTTGACTGTACAATTGCTTGTAGATTAATTGTACATACTTATTTACTTAATTGAATATGCACATGCAATATAATCAGGTTTGTTCATCTTTCTTTCTTGAACAAAGTTGTACTTTCTATATTTCGTCCTCTTTTTCTTTAAAAAATGTTTTATGTTAATCAATTTTTTATTTTACTTGCAAAAAGTGCAACACAAGCACAGGTTAAAATTTCTTTTCCTTAATGTTATAGGATCGAATAGATGATCCCAATAATATTCCCAATGTTAAAAAATATATTTATAAAATATATATTAAATATTTTAATTCAATAAAAACTGCAATATCATAACTGAAATACCATCATATAACTAACTCTGAACAACACGTGTCATATTTTTTATATAAGAATTTTTGTACAGATACAATATATTTCCTTTCGGAAAAATATGGTTATATTTTATAAAAGAGAAATTACAATTAGTGTATTATTTTATAATTATACATATAATTAGACAAAAAATAAAAAAACAAGAAAAAATATCTTATTTGTAATAATGTTATGTAAAATAACATTAAAAAAGAGTTATTTCAGTGAAAAATAATAAATAATTTTGAATATTTTATATTATATTTAGATATTAAAAAATATTTTAGAATAATATTTTAAAGTTAAAAAGTAATATTCTATTGTATTCTTCTATAAATATCTAATGAGCAAATTATGAGTATTTTATGTTGCTTTGCTAATTATTTGTAAATCTAGACATTTCAAAATACTTGATAACATATCTCTGAATATTTTTATTAAAATCATATTCACTATTAGTGTATTTCAGGAGCTATTGTTTTGACATTGCTTGTTTCGAATTATCTCGCTATCTGAATATCTTAATCATATAATTAGTTATTTATTATATGCAACTTTTTACAAATGCTATGAGTTTATTAAAAATAATTCATATATATTTTATAATATACATATGTACATATATACATATATATATATATATATATATATGTATATAATATATATATTGACTTAATCTTATGTCTAATATATGTTTAAAGGTATAAGATTGATATTAAAATACAGACGATTTTATTCTATTCGATATTTCTTATTATTAATTACACAAAACAAAATAATAATATTGATTTGTATTAAATATTATTCTAAAGCTTATTCTTTGCTCAATTGTGTTTGCCTAATTACTTAATTCTTTTTACAATGACCTAATAAACATTTAAAATATATTTAAATATATTGTGCATTTCAATTATTAATTTTTAATTTTTTATGTTATGCGATGTTTTACCTTAAATATGCAGTTTATATATTTCCAAGAATTCTTTCGCTCTCTCTCTCTCCCTCTCTCTCTCTCTCTCTCTCTCTCTCTCTCTCTGTCTCTCTCTCTCTCTCTCTCTCTCTCTCTTTCTTCATAATAAGTTGATAAATAATATTTTTGTATGATCATAAAATAAATATTTCAATATATGTATAAGTATACCTAATATTTTATTATATGTATATTTTACATATATAATATATAGAGTTGAGAGATAGAGATCAATATTGTGTGACTTACTTGTATGTACTAAAATTGTTTGTTGTGCACGAATATGTATGTATGTATATTTATATAGATTAAGTATTCAGGCTACACATTAACATTAACATAAATAAGAGCTTCATGTTAAAAAACTAATCCGTAAACATGTAGTCACAATTATATTACAAATTTATACAATTATTTACCTATTATTTACTTTAATTATACGAATAAAAATAAAAAAAAAGTTTTCGACAGCTATATATAATTAATAATAGTGCCAAAAAACAAATATTGTACAAAATAATTGAAAATTTTGTTGCATAAAATTTATTAAAGAAATTGTAGATTGAAAAAAAGACAAATCAGGGAATTAAAATTCAATTGGATTAATATTAGAAATTGAATTGTGATATCAGAAACCTTTTTTTTAATTATATAATTCTTCGTTCTTAAAGGCATGTCGTCTCGAAAATTTTGTATTTTACTATCTGATATCTTATTGTCAGATTTCAATATTATTGTTTATTGTCTGCTTTAAATTTTGAGATTTATTAAATTTATAAGATATTGATTTTATGCGTCCGTATATACAAAAATTCTATTAAATCAGTCATTTATTGTATAAATAACACAGATTTGTGAGGTTTCGTTGTTGGAGATTTAGAGTTAGTTTCCTACGTAATTTTGTGTGCTTAATATGAATCTGATCTTAAAAATTGTTTATTATTTATTGTCAGATGAAATAAATGAGATAAAATAGTCAAAAATGATTTTGGCTATATTTATAATTGAAAGTATTACAGAGAAAGCAAGTTATTTTTTATATTTTGAAAACGGCTTTATATAGTATCCTTCTTCTTCAAGATTAATTTTTATTTGCCAACGTGCGATTTTACATAACAGAATATTGGTGACCTAATATATTTATACATATACATATCACAATATTTGATTTGATATATTCTATACTTTTTTTGTACTGAATATGTTCTGTATTATTCTGTCTCTTATGCTTTCAAAAGTTCGCAACTTCTAACTGATATATTTAAGAGAAAAACGCACGTTGGCAAATAAAAATTGATTTTGAAGAGGAAGAATAGTATTATAAAGCCATTCGATCAACATATAGGAAAGAATTTGCTTCTTCTACAATATTTTTATGAATATAGCCAAAACCGCCAACATTTTTGGATAGTTTTACTCTATTTATCTCCAGAACTTGACATGATAGACAATTTTTGCTAGATTCGTATTCAGCGCATAAAATTAAAAAATTTTACCTATAATTCTCAAACTTTAACACTCTTAATTTTGCAAGCTTGTATAATCATTTATTGTAAAAAAAATAATTGTAATTTATTATCACGTCAAAAATAATAATTTGCATATTATATATTAAATAATCACTTTAATTAATCTTTCTCTTATAAAAGGAGTTTGAATATTTGTGTAAAAAATAGTCAAATTTTAAATTAATGTATTAATTAAGTTTTATGTTTAGAAACTGACGAATGATTTGAATTGATTCATAGAGAAAATATCTCCTGTTTTCTTCTTAGTATATCTGGTCTTATACTAGAATCCTTTCTCTTTAATTTGTAGTTGCAGACTTTTTTCTTTTATTTCATACTAGATTGAAACTATTCCATGATAAATCTTTGCACTTAGAAATTTATATTTTATTTTAAAAAATGATCTAAGATACTTTCTGAATGAAGCAGAAACAAATTTACTTTATGCACAGAAAACCAATTTCGATTTTTTTATTAAGTATTGATTCAGAATCTTAATTTTCTATTCTTAATTACTTATATTGATTTTATTTATACTAATATTAATCAGAGACTAGTTGTAAAAGATCCATAATTAGATATTGATATTCAGAAAGCGAATAAAAAGACCCGATATGCTCATGTTAATTAATCTAATAAGAATAACGAACATTAAGCAACAATATCGTAAAATAAATTGAATCTGAAGCGAACAAATTTAACGTCAAGTCTGCGGAGTAAAATAAAACAAATGATCTTGAATAGAAATTATTATCACAAAGAATCATCGTCTGTTTGCTACCGTAGAATAGCTTCGATCGTCGCGTCGTTCTGATCTTCGTCGTCCAATCTTCGTTTGTTTTTCATATTGGCGATAGTAACGACATCAATGGCCATAGCAAGGTTGATGGTGATGGTAATAGTAGTGGCGGTGGTGATGGTGGTGATCGCGTGGTGGTGGTTCCACCAGCACATTCGGGCGAAAGGGAAAATCTGATCGAATGAGTCTTTTTTTTCTCCCGAACGTTGGCAATCGAGATTTTTGAGACGGTGGACGTTCGAGCGGACTTGCATTTGTCTCGGAGCGTTCTAGCGATTATCGTCCGAACGCGACTTCCGTACGCGCGAAAAATCGGCGCATTCGAAAATGCATTGCAATCTTACCTAATCATTTTTTCGTCATCGTTTCTGCACGCATCCTGCGATCTGATTTTTTAAATTTCTTATCACGAATTTTGTTCGCAAATTTTTTTATCTTTGAAATCTCTATTAAAAAAGTGTTTACCTTTCTCCCGCGTCGTTCTTATGTAAAAACATATATTGTGATTTATTTATTTTGCCGACTAAAGTTTTTTTGCTTTAACCCGTTAGTGGAGAAAGTATTGCGGATTGCCGTGGTGAATTGTGCCGTGGTGACTTGAAATGAAACATTAGGATTAGACACAACTGCAAGGTAAGCGTTGCTGAATCAATATTGTTTGTCTTTAAAATATACCGTATGACCAAACTTTCGCAAGTAAACTATATTTGTAATTGATAATATCTATATAATTGATTACACAAAACTGAGATGATAACTGAAAGATTTATATATGAAATTTTGTTTTGAATTTATAATAATATGTCATTATGATTTGTTAGAACAATTTGTCATTGTTAATGTGTCACTTGTATAATTTGTCGCTGTACATCGTGGTTGATATTTGTGGATTGCAAACGTGGTTTGCAGGATTAACAGACTAGGCTCAGAATTGACTGACCATTCCTCAAGTGGCCGATACAACTCGGTAAACCACTTTCACGTGCACGAATCGCCAGCTGTACGACCTCCGTTTCTTACGTAAAACTCGGGCACCCGTGTAATCATAATAATTGTTAAAAATTTTTCATTTCCGTCGAATTTATACTATTTTATCGTATTCAATTAATAGTATTTTATTTATTAATATTTTATTTTTATCAATAATATGATTGGTATAAATCTAGGTTTTAAAATTGCTTAATTATTACTTCACAATTTTAATACATATGTCATAAAAAATAAGTATAATTGAATTGTTTTTTATATGTCATGTTATATAGACTTAATTCTTATATGTATATTATATGTATAAATAATTATATAATATAGATATAATATCAATTATGATATTAGATACAATTTATGATACAAATTATGATACAACTGTATGTTACAAGTCACACAACGTTATGAAAATAATTTTTAAATTAAACTGTTGTAGTTCTACATCTTATTAATTAAATGTTTAAATCTAAAATTCTATTATTATAATTTTAAATTAAAGTATAATTCTATAATTCTCAAAATATAATTCCAAATTCCTATAACTCAAAACATTTTATAATATTCCTTAGACATTTTTCGCACATTTGTGGTATCTTATTAGCCACTTATGCATACAAATATATAAACATTAAAAAATATAGTTTAGTTGTGTTCTTTGCATTACAGAATAAGCAAAACCAATTCAGTATTACAGTTAATCCAGTATTGCAGTTCGCATATTGCGTGAAAAAAATTTACTTTCTATCGACGCGTGTAGAAGTGCAATCACACTTGATCTCTTTCTTTAACAACATTATTATCTACAAATATTTTTCTTTGTAAAATTATTGCATAACTCATAATGTGAAATGTTGTTATCTATAACTCTAACAGATATAGATAAGATAATAAACTATTAATATCTCGCATGCGTTATTGTCGAATTGAATGAAATAAATAAATCGCTAAATGTTACAATTTAAAATAATACAATCTATACAAATGTAATAGTATAACGTTTATCTATTTTTTAATATTGATTTCTTTCTTTATCTTTTTTTTTACGCGTAAAATTTTAATAAATTTTTTCTATTTTTTCCAGTCAAGATATTACAATATATATTTATAATAATATTTTAAAGTTAAAAAAGTAAAATGTTAGTTAAATTGAATTTATATTTTATGCTTTGTATTCTTTTAACTTAACGTAGAAATTTATGTTCATAGACCAATTATGTAAATTAATAAATAAGTTTTGCTCGTGATGTAATAAAGTAAATATAATTTTTTTATTAAAATTACTACATGCAGTTTTATATTAAACTAGAATATTTGTGCCGAGAACAGTAGTGTCGTTCATTTACTCCGAAATTGAATAATGTTGTCGACACAAACTAACAAAGAATAAAAATAAATTTGAGTAGTACAAATGACGTAGGTTTGTCTAATCTGTGCATAATATACAGGATATCCCAACAAAGTCAGGAGCCTTAAAAACCTCGAAAAATAGAAGTGTTTACAGAAAAGTGTTTCAGATAAAAGTTGTCGGCTTTAAAACGATCTAATATTTATTGATGTTATCAGTTTGACCTTGAATGGCGTCGCCAAGGTCAGAGCAAGGTCACCTTAAATTTTTTTAAACGGAGTCCCCTATTTTTTATTGCATATTCTTGTAGCTGATCTTAAGAGCTTTTCAAAGCACTATAATTTTATAGCGAAGTCAGATAGGGCTGAAAAGATAATAACGTCAACTTTGTCTCTCTGGAAATGCAATGATGTTTGTGCGTGTATAGACATACACTAATACAATGAATGAGAGTTCTCAATGTTAGTGACAGTAATGCTGGAATTTGCTCGTCACTTTTGTCGATCCTTAATATTTTTATGATATTGGAAAAACGTACATCAAAATTGTATCAATTTTAATCAGTTTTATTTTATATTAAAGTTATTTTATTATCCACAGAACATGGAGTGTGTCTTGTTATTTTGCTGTATAGATCTTAGTGGCAAGATACTACGTGCGTGCGCACGTGTGTGTGTGTATGCTTGGAAAATAAAATTGTTTTTATTCAACTTTATCCAAAAAAATTGAGATCTCTTAAGGCTTCTGGTCCTTATTGATATTGAATTATATCAGAGAAATCATGAATCTGTCTCTTACAAAATATATCGAAATAAATAATTTTTTTTATAACGCAATCATTTGTGTTCAATAATATGGATTAATAAAAATATTATATCGGAAACTCTCTTTTTCATTCATGAATTAATAAACAGTTGTAAATTTTGTTTAATTGTCGTAAAATCCACTTTTGCCAAAAGTATAGAACAACTGCAAATAAGTTATACAATTATTGATAAATTATTAACAAATATTGACAAAAGAGAATCCAAATTTCGATGACATTCATCCTGATATGTTGTCAAAATCAACTTGAATAACTTCTAAAATATTTAATTTGTTATATATTAAAAAATTATTAAGAAATGAAAGTCAATGTAATATTTGAAAATAAATTATTAAAAAAAATTTGAATATTAGACACAATTTATATTGAATATTAATTAAACAAAATAAACAAATCTTTATATAAGGAGGTTTAAAATCATGTATTAGATAATGATACTCATATAAATAGTGTTTCAATATCTCGATTTTGTTTCAATATCGAATTTTTCATTGTTAGTTTATGTTTAAATCTTACTTTGCATAAAACTATATTTGTTAATAATTTTCTAATAAATAACGAGCAACAGTTAAAATCTTTTAGAGTTTTTACTCAGAGTTATAAACTTGAAAATATACAAGGTGTGTATTTTACATTTTAAATGACCTAGCTAAATATCTCGAAAAATATGAAAGATGGTTCAGATAACAGTTGTTTAGCTTAAACAGGAAAAAAGATGGAACTATTAATTTGATTTTGAGTGTATGTGCTAAGGTCATAGCTGGAGGCCAGCTTTGTTTTTTTTTTTTTTTTAATAAGAACATCCTGGTTTTTTATTTTAAACCTATTTCTCACAATATTGTGCATAAAAAATGATAAAAGTATGATGGCCAAAAATTGAATAGTTTAGAGATACTTTATATTTCAATTTGACATAATTTTACGTAAACTATGAAATATCTCATAAAATGGTCAGTTTTCAATTATCTTATTTGAATACTTTTGTGCACAGAATAATGAGAGGAATAAATTGGTATAAAGAAAATACATAGTTGTCTTAAAAAATTATATATATATGTATATACAGGGTGACCCATTTTAACGTAGCCACTGTAATATTTCGGCAGGAAAGCATTTTCTGAGAAAATGTTTTGAACAAAAGTTATAGGGTTTTGAGAAGGCCATAAGATGGTACCATTGGTTTGACATTTTCATTTGAAGGTCATGTGAAAGTCACGTCGATTTTTTTAAATGGAACAACCTACATATTATTGCATATTCTTGTAGCTTATCTCGAGAGCTTTCCAAAACACTATAATCAAATGTTTTATCATGAAGTACTTTTCGAGTTATAAGGCTTCAAAGTTGCAATATTTTGACATAAAATACAAGATATCTCGTAAAATATTCATTTTTTGATTATCTTACCCTAATACTTTTATGCACAAAATATTGAGACAAATCAATTGGCGTAATTAAAACACATAATTATGTTAAAGTAAAAATGTGTAACTGCTAGTTGTAAATTCAGATTTTTCCTTAAAGATAACTATGTGTTTTCTTTACACTAATTAATTCGTCTCGTTATTCTGTGCATAAAAGTATTAGGGTAAAATAAGCGAAAAATGAATATTTTACGAAATATTTTGTATTTTATGTCAAAATATTGCAATTTTTAAGCTTTATAATTTGAAAAGTATTTAATGAAAAAATATTTTATTATAGTGTGTTTTGGAAAGCTTTTGAAGTAAGCTATACAAGAATATGCAATAATATATACGGTGTCCCATTTAAAAAATTAAACGTTCGTGTAACCTTCAAATAACTCTTCAAACCAATGGTACCATCTTATGGCCGCCTCGAAACCATAAAATTTTGTCTGAAACATTTTTCTGTAAAACATATTATTCGGGAAATATTTGAGATCGTTATTTAAAATGGAACACATTGTATATATATATATATATATTGTAATAAGATAATTGTTTCATGTAAATGATTATCTAGATAACTTCTTCTAGATAAAAAAAACACTATTTGTGTTTTTACGTAAATATTTCGAGGGGAATTAATTTATATAAAAAATTAGGGTGGTTCCATTAAAAAAAAGTTGAAAACAAAGTTATTCTTTATATGACCTTGGCACATTTCAAGGTCAAACTATCTTTTTCCCCCTTTGAGTGAAACAACTTTTGTTTGAAACGTCCGTACCTATTTCTCATATGGTTCGAGATATTTGCCTAGGTTATTTAAAATGGCACACCCTGTATATTAAAGTCAAAATCACTGGTGTTGGTTAGGTTCCCTTTTGTTAATACTTACTCAATCATTTATTAATACAGGATAACAAAGAAAAGTTTTTGTAGTTTACTAATTCATATTAGCAAGCATGATTGATCTAAAAAATTTATTTATTTTAATATATGTATTTAAAAAAAGGAACGTTTATATGATTTTTCACTTCTGACATAATTCAACATGACTGCAGTGAGAATAAAGAAACTTTGAAATGTTAAACTTTCTTAGTTAGTAATGTTTTCACACTCGCGCGCGCGCGCATATACATATGTAACGAATGTATATGTATGTTAAAAACGTATATATCTTATTATAAAATGCCAAATATTTTGGACATAAAGATTTATTAAATCACTCTAATAAAAATAAAGAAACATAAAGGATTAATGAATGTGTGAGCTAAAGTATTAGAATATTTTCTTTTTATTATTTTAATGAGAATATTATTATATTAATAAGATTTATTATAAAAGATAATTTTTATAATTTTTGAGATAAAAAGCTTTCCTATTACTTTTTATTTTTTTCAATATCACTCACTTTATTTAATTTTGTGTAAGTCAGAAACAGAAATAAACATATTTAATTTACCATTTTTTCTACTTCTTTGTTTTTTACGTATTAAAACGATTTTTACTTTTACTAATTAAGTCTTCCGATTCTAATATTTATCAATATTGACTAGTAAAAGTCGAAAGTAAAAACTGTTTTTTAGATTTTTAAAGCGGTCTGCTAAATTTTAGGGTTTAATGTAAATTCTAAGTTTTATTGAAATTTAAAAGTTCACAAATATATAATATGTATGTATATATATATATATATGTATATATATATATATATATATATACATATATATAAGTTGCAAATATAATAATATAGTGATAATATTTACGAGATAAATGTAATTCCTATTGTCAAAGTTATAAGTCTTTTTTCAATTCTTTTTTATTAAAAATACATTAAATAGGCATCGTAACTTTAAAGTATATGTGTTTATTTCAATTGATTCTTTAGTCATTTTACTAAAAAAGATATTTTAATATTTTTCAGAATGGCAAGATCGTTTACGTTATGCTTGGTAGTGACATTGCTGATGGTTTTCACTGTTATTGAAGCATCTCGTGAACAGACTAATCAGGTACACTTTATAAAAAATATAATAACATAGATATAAAAAATAATTACAGTTATTTTTCTTTTATATATTTGAATATTTGAAATAAGTGCATCAGAATCATGTAATAACAGATTATTATGCTAATCAAAATATTTTTTTAAATCAAAATTATTCAGAAGATGCAGAGAGAAAATTATTCGTGCATATGCAATCTAAAATTAAAAAAGATATGGCTGATGAGATATTTTGAAATGTACGTAAGCTTTTCACCACTTTGTATTAGAAGAAATAATGCTGTATAATACAAAGATAAAGAGAAATTAATAATATAATTACGAGAGAGAGAGAGAGAGAGGGGGGGAGGGGGGGCAATTAAATATTTAAGATATACATGAAAAGCAGTAAGATCCGTTTTATACGTATTTTATTTTATGTCAAGGATGCGTATATGTACTTAATATCAGCATTTACGACATTGCAACGCGCTGATTTTCTTTTTTTTCTTTTTTTTTCCACGAAGGCTGTCGACCTAGCAGAACGGGTCGATGCGCATTATTCAACTAAATCTATATATAGTTAAAGTTGCATGCAGTGTATAGTGCTCGACAATTAGAGATCGACAAAGGAAACAGTTCTTTACGATAATTACTTGTATAACGATGAAAAAGAAAATGTTCGCATCGTATGAATAATTCAAGATAACAATACTTCTTTTTCATTAAATTAAAATGCATATGTTGCGTATCGTTGGTCAGTTATATATAGAATATTTTGTTATATTTTAATAAAAAACGAATAATATTTGAATAATAAAATATTATCATTAATCTAAATTTTCAATTGAAATTTATTTCTTTAGAATTTTAACTTGTGATAAAATTATCCGAGTAGTTGAATAAATATTAACGAGTTAAAGCAAATAACGATCAATACTGTAATTTTTTTTAAACAAAAATCAAATTTTTCTGACACATTTTGTATATAAAATAAGTTCCAATTTATCTTGTAAAATTGTGACATTTATTTTAGTGATTAATTATAATTTATATGTTCGGTATATAGCAAAAATGAAAGTACGAATAATCGTATAAAAGAGAAACTAGAAATATATATTATTATAATTTGTTATTCTATGTTGAGTCATTCATCTTTCTTTTTCAATCGTGTTTGAATATTCCGTTTCAAGTTACTTGTTTTGCATTTATCTATAATAATTTGTCAGATCTTGGACGCTTTCGCCAACTCTTTCACTGTGAAGGTTGGTAAGCGTTTTGATATGCAAAAGCATTCATCCCTATGTATCTCTTATCAGTAGGCTCTGTCAAATGTCATAAACGCAAATTTATATATTTTTTTATAATATTAGAAATAACTTCGATAATAATAGAAGTTTAAAATAAATATAGACTCACATGTATATTGATTATATTGTTGAAATTATTAATAAAATGTAAAATCGTGAAATTTTTTTTTCTTCTAACATTTCGAAGCTCGCTTATACATATACACTCACATATATAGTTTTTATTAAATATGTTTAAAAAATTGTAAAAACATGATGAGATAATTTTTGAGATAATTTTCCATTATTCTTATGCATATAATTAAAATTAATACATAATGTGAGGATACAATTAAAAACTGTCACTTGGATGAGTATAGATATTAAATACAATAATATTTAACAATGGAAAATTGTAATTTGCGAACTAACTTTTTAATTCGTATGAATTATTATATACAATATGATTTTATATTGAGCACTTATAATTAATATGCTTTCGAAATAAAAAACTTACTAAGATCAGATTTAAGGAAACTATTATACATCAAATTTTACAAACTTGCCACTATCTAACACATTTTAATTGAATAAGATGAATATTCATTGTATTAAAGAAAGAATTCGATAACATACTAAAATCTAAAAAGAAGTTTTTTTTTTAATTTTTAATATGCATACTTTTTATCACGTATACTTTTCATATTTATTACATATAATATCAATATTGATTTCTTTGTTTAATTAAATTCTGTGTATTAATTATTATTATTCCTTATCAATTATTATTATTACCTGTCAATTCTAATGCATATATAAGTCAATGTTTAAATCATCTAAATAAAGATAAGACATGTAAAATTTTATCTCATTGTCAGATAAGGTAAAGATGATTTATTTCAAGTTTATCTAGATAATAGATGAAATTATATTATATGATAGCATTGCTTTAAAAAAATTAAGGAAAAAATGAAAACATTATAATTGTTATACATATATAAACGTTATATATAACTATTATAATTCAGCAGAATTTAGTATTTAATAAATGCTTAATAATTTTTTAATGATTGGATCTTATAATTAGTTTTCCGTTGGAATGAAATGTAAAACATATTAAAGAATAAAGCGTTTACTAACTGATTGTGAGTGCAGCCATTATCTTAAATAAGTTAAAGCAGGTAAATAATTTTTTTTGCATTTTTTATTTGTAAATAATACATCCTATTATTATGTAGATAAAGATGAGATAAGAGAATTGCTTGATCTAAACCATTATCTAGATAATTTTATATACATAACAAAAAACACTGATTTTAATGCAGTTAAAGTTCAAATGATAATGATCCGGTACATGTAGTTTGTGTTTTTCACATTCTATTTTATACTATAAAAAATTTGATAAAAATTTAAAAATTAAAAAAATATTTAAAAAAATTTAAAAAAATATCGATTACAGTTTAAAACACATAATAATTTAATTTTATGACACAAAAATATCAAGTATATTAAGTATTAGTACTCGATATAAATATTGTTTTAGTATTTATTGCTTACTTTGTAATCTCATATTCTTATTATCATCATATTAATTATGATTGTAATTTTTATGTTTCCATTTTCAAGCTTTATATCAAGAGTTTGCCTACCAAGCTATATGTTATTGCATACCGAGCTATATATCTATTATGCTTATATCTATTAAATCGGTGTAACAGATACAACGCAAGACATGTATGCATGTATACATGAGAGTGAGAGGACATGAGAAGAAAAAAAATGGATCGTAAGAGTTTGCATGGACCACGCCTAGTCGTGCACCATTCGCTTTTAGTGAATGATATATAATGCGTGATAAAAAATCTATTTTCTCGATACTTATTCTATTTACTTGGTTGTAAATGTTATTTTAATGTTACACACACAACATTTCTTTCGATTTCTTTTTTCGAAAAATATCAACATAAATTTCGAAAATAATATTGTTAGTATTTAATGTCATTAGATATTGGATGTTATTTGTATTTTAGTACTCACAATTATTAATTATTAATGAAGTAATATGTACATTTTTTAATGAATATAAGTGCGACGTTGTTAATTATTCTATTATGTACATCGATGATCGTAATCTGTACTGAAAGCAAGAGTGAAATAATTTTTTTTATTGATTTAATGATGCTCTTACGTAAAGCAAACTACGTTTCTTATTCTAGGACAGTTTTTATGAGTTACTCTTATTGTATAAGTGAATGGCTCTTCATCAAGTATGCTAATATTTATCGATCTCTCATTTCGTCATAATAATAAATAATAATTTGTATGTATAATTTATATGTATAATTTGTATGTATGTAGATCTCTTTTTTTTGTAAATTGTTTCAACAGAAATTGTTGCACAGTTCAAGGTCTCTTACAACATAATTTTTGCAATATCATTTGAATTAATTATTAGATAACATAGTTTAAGATCATACTCTGAATTACATATAAAAGTAATAATATCGACAAATATTATCTTCGCATATATATTATTATTAAATATTATAATTAAACTTTTCTTTATTTTTTTCGAAATTTTGTGATTCGTTATAATTGAAAAGATGAAGGATACAATACGCTGAATAATATAAAATTAAATTTTATATGTGAATAATTGGCAAGGAACAAAAATAAGGAAATCATTACTCAATCTTGTAAATATTTCGAATTTACTTCTTGATCTACTATAATCTAAATAAAAGATAATATAAAATTAATCAAAACTTTGGTGTTCTATTTAAACTATAAAGTATTTAGACGATTTAGACTATTTATATAGTCCAAATATTTAGACTATAAAGTATTTAGCCAATTTGGACTATAGACTATGGCTACGTTCTATTAAACAATCACGACATTCACGAGCATTATGTCCGTCTTCCGACCTAACCAAAAGTTAAACAAAGACAGCACACATAAATGCTCGTGAGTGTAGTGATTGCTTAGTGGAACGCAGCTTATTTAGACTATGTATGGTCTAAATATAGTCTAAATAGTCTATAGTCTGAATCATCTAAATACTTTATAGTCTAAATAGATTACCAAAGCTTTGGATTAATTTCATTATCAAATTTGCATATAAATAAGAATGAGAAATTTCACGATGTTTTTAATTAGAAACATAAAGTTATTTAGTTTAGTAAAACGCAATGCAATTAATATTTAAAAAGATACCGTTACATCAGAGTCAAAGACATTAAATTTGTTAAAAGAAAAATTTCATAATTTATGAACAAATTGCCTCGTCTAATACTGAACATTCATACATGTACTCACACAGATTGCGTATTAAATACGCTCGCGGCACAATGTTTTATTGCGTATACGGATATGTGCTCGCGGATGTAGCGAGCATTGCACAAGCATGCATGAGTACGATTTTAATCGGATTTTCTATCGAAGAGAGAGAAAGCGCTTCTCCTCTACTGCATCGGTCACTTCAGCGGATTTCCTGATTTATTCATTACATCTCTCACAAATTCTTTGATCTTTTTCTATTTATTCTCTTTCATAATTTTTATCAAATTAAAAATATTATATATATATCATAAAAGGCCATAAAGGTAGTAATATGTGTGTTATTATATTAGTTGAGGATGTAGAAGGATGACAAAAAAATTTTAAATAATCAATTTTTTTTTTAAATTGATGAAATACAATCTAAAAATATAAAATCAAATATACATAAGTTTTATAGAAAAAGTTAAAATTTTAAACATACATACTTTCAACATAAAGAATATTTTAAAAATAGTGACTAATTTATTGTAATATATCGGATATGTATATGTATAATATATTTATTTTTTTAAATTAAAAATATAAATAATTATTATATATTTTTAGCATTTTGTTATTATCACACTCATATAAAAAGTATATGAATGAGTTTAATTTGTCAGAACGATGTATCCTTTAATAAATTAAATTTTAATTAGTAACGTGACCTGCTTACACAAAGCGAGTCTGAGAACTTATAGTTGATTATAATAAAATAATTTTTTCAGTTTTAACACTTGTCCGAAAAATACACAATCGCGATCTTTATTAATTATGAGAACAAATATGTATCGTTCTCAGTTCAATCAATTATCTGAGAAACAATAAAAAGAAAATAAACTTTGTTCGCCACAAAAAACTGAAGAATACCTCGTCTTGATGTAGAATACATACAAACATACAGTTAGAATAAAATAAAAAAATTTTTACGTATTTAAATGTACTGAATACAAGCCAATAAAATTTTTATTCAGTATAAAATCCGTTATTATAATTAAATTATTAATAATGGTAAAGTGTAATAATTGTTACAATTTACTTTTACATAAGTTTAAGCAAAATCTTGTGTTAGTGATTGCGTGATGTAAATCTATCGAATAATACATGCGTAATTATGGACTAAATTTTATAGTAAAAAGGGATTAAATTTTTTCTCTCGTATCGCTATGACTTACTATAAGATCCTTCGACGTTTAAATTTAAATTCATTTAAATTAAATATAAATAGAAAATGTCAAGTTAGAAAGGGTAAATAATAAAGAAAGATATAATTTTGACAAGTTTAGACGACAATGCACAAACATTTGGCAAGAAATATTTCTTCGTAAGAGAATAGTTCTTTGTACATATTTATACCAGAAAAAATTAAATTTAAAATCATAAAAGAACTTTTTAATCTTTAAAAGCCTGTACAAAAGTATTTAGATACATTTTATTGAAATAAATTATTATTCAATATATGACCCTTTTAATGAAAGTTATAATACATATTATATGTACATATATGTGTGTATTACATTTTTTTACATCTCAATTTATTATAAGATCTCTGAAATAGATTTTTAAAAATTAATTTATTATTTTTTCTTTTTCTTTGCTAATTAAACTATATATAAATATAAAACTGTCAAAAAAATTGAAAATTAATTAGTTCTTTGTAAAAAAAAAACCTTTCTAAAAAAAGTAAAGAAGCACAAGTACATAAAAATCCGAGTTTGCTTATAAAATGCAATTAATAGAAAGTTAAAATGACAAGAATTCCGAATAAGTTGCTTGCTAGCTTTGACATTATTATGAACATTATCACGTAGCCAGTTGCTTTTTATGAATTTGGTGTCGCAACATTATCGCTTGATCAAGCTATGAATACTTTTTATATATAAATTTTTGTCAAAATTGAGACCATACCAATTATACAAATTTCTTGCAAAATATTTTGATATGTTTTATACATTTCTTTAAAAAAAAAAATTTACATGATAGAAGATGTGCTTTCTCTTTTGTGACCTTTCAAATAGTGTCTTCCGTCTTATTTAAGCTAGCTTCACACAATATGGGCAACATACACCAATGTGTTGGTAATATTATATTTGTCATATTATGTATATGAATTTCGTGTAGTCAACTTATAATTATTATTTCGCCATCATAATAATTGTTGTCTAACGTTAACATGATATATCCATTATCATATTGGCCAACACTTTGGCGTATTGACCATGTTGCATATGGAGCCGACATAAAATTGAAATAAATTTTTGGTGTTGAGACATGTAAAGTAATTTCATCACATTGTCACAAATTTAAGGCATATTATAATTAACTTGAAAGACCAGAAGTCAAAAGATGCTATTAACTTATCACGTCGTTTATGTATGCACTCAACTTTATAATATTTATATATGAATAAGTGTCTTTTAATTGTTATATGATTTTCCTTATTACATTGTGAGAAATTTGTGTACGCCAGGTACAGAAAGCTTCAAGGAATATTCCTCTGACATATGTTTTTTATGTTAATATTAATTTAATATCATCTCTAATGCTAGTTTTGTATAACTTAAAACTTATGTATACTTACATTTTTGTATAAAGTAAAATTATTTACAAGAGAAAGTAACGATTCTTGAGTAATCATATACACATAATACGCATATTGGCATAAAGTACTTCAATTTGACCCAGGAAAGAGACCACACCTTCAAAAGTGGTTCATTCAAACCAGTTTTTTGTAGGTCGCATTTACAATATGTATATACGCTCTCATTAAATATACATAAGAAATATTAAGATAATGATTTGCAAAGAAAGAGTTTGTTATCATGTGTCTTAAAAATGATTATTAACTTATCTAATCCTGCCACGAAAGATCAGGTTTGGCTACATTGCAAAATTAAGTGTTAATTTATTGTTCCTGTCTATTAGCAGAAAAATAATATTAAAGCTAGGGATGATGACTTGCTATTGAAAATAGGGCTACTATGCTAGTAGCCCTATTTTCAAAAAACACAGCGAATCGCAAATCAAAAATAACAAATATATTAGAATTTTTTACTAATTAATTGTTCAAAAATTCTGCAAACAGATTTTGCAAATAATTGAAAGCATTTAAAACAATCTATATTTGTTTCACTTAAGAATGCTATAACAAACGGCTCAAGTATTTTCTTTTTTTATATTAATTATGATTAAAAATATCAGGTTTTGTTATATATTTTTTCTTTTTTTAGTAATATCAAAATAATAAATTTTATAATAGAAAAAATACTGATCTTTACTTATTAATTTTGAAAATAAAAGAGCCTTTAAAAATATTTGATGTACATACAATCCAGTTACACACTATACCTAATAATTATATATATATAAATTAAATATAAAATTATACTATTAAATTAAAAATTAAACTAAAAGAATTTTATTTATATATATATTTTATTTATTTTATTCATTTATATATACGTATTTTATTTAATTTTTATCATTATTCCTCATCATTATTAATTCTTCGCTTATTACAACCATTGACATCGATGGATTTTGTTGATGTCAATTACGTGAAATAAAAAAATAAGGAAATTGTAAATTATTAATCGTAAGTGAAGATGAAACAACGAATAAAATAATAAATAAAAACAAATTTGCAACGCGATTGTGCAAACTGTGACAACAAACAATAAGGATTATAAAAATTTTACGAACTAACATGAATTAAATGGATATAATATAATATTACGGATGCAAATTTTATCGAACTTCAAGACAAGGACAATGCCTCCAGATGTAGACAACTCTTTTGATTTGACAGTATAAAAGTAGTCCACCTTCAGAAAGTGAATTCCTTTTACTTCCATAGAACTTTTCTTTTATCTGTACAGTATTATAGAGATATCGATTTCGCAATAGAGCGTTGAACATTTAGGTAATTTCAAAAAAGTTCTGTTGATTTAAAAACGTCATAAATGTATTAAATTAATTACATTATACTTTTTTTAATTTTTGCATTAATTTTTTTTACACCATTTCTCCCTCCTTTTCTTTCAGCTATAAATTCTTTTAGAAATATGCCTAGCATTATTCTTTATGAAATAACATATTTTTTAGCAAATATTCGATTACATTAATGTTTTTTAATATTTTTACATATGTACATTTGGTAATATATTAATCTTAAATATATGATTTTATTTAAATAATTTTTTAATTTAATAATATAATTTTATATTTAATTTATATATATATATATAATTATTAAGTATAGTGTGTAACTGGATTGTATGTATGTACATCAAATATTTTTAAAGGTTAGGTTAGGTAATAATTTTATTTTTAAAATTAATAAGTAATCGGTTATTGCTTTTCTTAGAGATATCATAATTCTTACGGCAGAATTTGAAAAAAAAAATCAATAATTTTATTATTTAAAATGTTATACCTTTGTTATTGTTCTCTAAATATTACTATGAGTTGCTTAACAAATAATTTGATAATATTTAAATATCTTAAATTAAGATCATTGAAATCATGCAATTTGCATTTTATTCTCTGAGCTTCAAAGTTTCAATTTTTCTAAGTTACTTTATAATTATACATAATATCATAGTTATACATAAATTCAATCATGTTCGTGACAATTCGCTTTTAGTGGCATGCATAACATAGTAACATGGCGGAATGTTTTGTAATTTTCAGTATATCAATTGTATTAAATATATACAAATGAACTCAATCCTATACTGGAATCCTTTGTTTGAAAATGTGAAGAGCGAGAGGGAAAAAACTATCATCTCTCTCTTTCTCTAATCTTGTACTAAAAAACATTAACTTATTCAAATGGGCAATAATAACCTCTATTACAACCAGCTAGTAATAAGTATAACATCAAAGAAATTATAAAATAAAAAGAAAGATAAGATTAACAATGTAACAATATTGTGCAATAAAGAATTGTAGGAACTATAAACAATATGGTTTAGAAAGTAGAAAGATCATAGAAAATCATTGATCAATCAAAATTTGTTAAACAAGGAGAGAGATGGCAGATTTTTTTTCTCGCTCTTCACATTTTCAAACAAAGGACTAGTCATTCCAGTATAGGATAGAGTTCTCTGATATATACTTACATTAAATCGCAAACTAAAACGTATAGATAGGTATATGTATGTAATGTAAAACATAATGCCACAAATATGTAAAGCCACGGTTGTTTTTCTTCTGTGATAGTTTCTATTGGAAAATTATCTGATATTTATATAATATAACAAATAAAATAATTCTGCTATTATATAATAAATATAATAAATCTGCTATTTTTAACATATTTTATAATGTTAAAAGTTTTTTTTCGTTCCTCTTTGTTACTTTCCATTCCCCTTTCCTCTTTCTCACTTCCTTCTCTCCCCTTCTTTCTCTCTTTTTCTTTCTTCATATTATTATATCTCTTTATATCTCTGGATCAATGATTTGTCAGACCTATATGTAAATAGAATTGCGAATTAATTTAATACGCAAAATTATAAAAACTATTTTAAGGAGCGGAAAACTCGATAATCAAACGAATAATGTTATCTAATTCGTATCTATAAATTTTTAATATTGTAAATAAGTCTGCAGCTACGATAAATAAAGAAAAAAAAATAAAGAGTACAGGCTAATACTATTTTTCTCTAAACATTAATAGGTCAATGCAGTCACGAATGTTTTAATGTTGCTTGTTCAAGCTGATGGTGAAGGTATAATCTGTGACGAGAGTAAAGTCTATTTGCCGTAATGACTAGAATCGCGATTAATCCATCAGGTATTATTGTCAACGACAACCGATTGATAATGACTGATCGATCTGTTGAGACTGGTCTCAACCAGTTATCATTTACGTTAATCGCAAGTCTAGAGGATTCTTTTAATTGCATAATTGGCATCTTCCCGTGATTCTAGATATCGATCTACGAATATTGCTACGATTTTTCTTTCTCTCGATGACAAAATCTTGATTGTGCAATACATTTCATTTTTCTTCTTATTAAATTGCAATTTCCTATACTTTAATCAAACAATTATAACCAATTGTTTATCAATCAGTATATAAATGGATCTTTTAACTAGGATGTTTCTAAACAATAATTTGATGTTTATATTTTTGTTAATATAATTGTTAATAATTTAATTTAAATAATTTTACTTTCTAATATTTTAATAATCCGTTCTGAAAATTTTTATGCTTTTTATTCTACATTTTTATTTTACATCTATCAATGTTATCAATTAACTAAATGCAGATAATTAACATAGATAAATGTTTTGATTGTCTATTGTATAAAGAATATTGATTAAGATACAATTTCTTGACAGAAATTAAATAATAATAATTAAATTTAATTAATAATAATTAAAAGAAATCTGTTTTTAATTTTTCGAAATTTTACAACATTTTTTTTCTTTTATTTCATTGTCAGAATCATAAATGGATGTACAGTAATGTTAATTAATTACTTTAACATATTTCATAAAATAAAAAAATTTCAATTACATTGTCAAAAATACTAATAATAATTACAATATATTTTTTAGGACGGACAGAAAGTACAAAATCGTGGTACTGCACGATATCATCATTCCAGGTTAACGTCACAGTCGAGTGACTTTACTGCGTTGACAACCAAGTTGCCTCGCAATAAAAGTTCTTCTGCTGAAACAGCTTCTAATTTTGAAAAATATGAAACGCATTTTAGAAGAGAAAATTCATCCAGATCACGATCAAGAACGAGTGATGATTCCGTTGTTACATCACGGACAAACGCAAGATATTTAAATTCTAGTGTTGATAATTCTCGAAATCGTTCAAAACTGCATACTTTACAAGTGGTTAAAGAAGAATTGACGAAGAGTAGACATGACAATAATAAAGAGAATATACCTGAATCACAAACGCCGAAACAGCAGGCTTCTCGACGAACGTCTTCGGACGCGTCTTCGATCTGGATAGATAGTGCAAAGTTGGATCACGAGGTGTTTACAAAATCACCCGACTACTCGAGATCAAGAACAGGAAGGAAGATTTATACCAGTAACGGAAAAGGATTGAGAAGTCAAATAATCTTGTCTAGAGAATTGGCAAATGAAAACATGGAGAAGGATAAAAATCCGATTGGTAAACTGGAAAAGGAGAAAACGCAATTAACACGTCCAAGAATCGAGAATATTACCTCAACTAACATATCAAGAGTGATCGATATGAAAAACGCAACCTCTAGCGGTCATAAAGAAGAAAGTATAAAAGAACGAGACGTTTTGCCATTAAATTCCGAGAATGTCTTGAAAATAGATATTCCTCTAACAGTTGAAAATGGCAAAGATGTCAATCTTCTAACATCCACGACAATCTCGTCCGTTAACGTGTCTTCGAGACAAGCTTCGAGGTTGATTAAGAAGGTGGAGAGCAATGATATTGTAGGATCGAATACGAAAAAGAGCAAACAGTCCGATCGATCGAAATCTCGCGATATATCCAATGCAAATAATTCTGAAATAATGAATTCCGAAAGTATTGCTCGGCGGAATTCATCCAGAATGGCCGAGGATACTGGGAATAAGGAGACAAACGAACGATCTTCTAGACGTAGAGCTAACATAAAAAATGTTAATTCCAGGAGTCGATCCGCATATAAGTCGAAAGACACGACAGAAACAAGAGGTAATGGTAGAAACAAAAATGTGGATGTTAATTCCGAGACAAATGCAAATAGACAAATAAAAACACGACGCAATTTGTCCAATAATGAACGCATGTCTGAGGGAAAACGGAGATCTAAGAATGATCGCAAATTAAAAGTTACAGAAGCTAAAATAGATAAACAAAATGCTCAGGCGCAAAGAAATTCGTCGCGCCCAGGTAACAATCTCGGTAAGTAAGATTTTTTTTATCGTTGTTGATTAAAGTGCTATTATATAAATAACGGGACATTATTAATTATTATATTATTTAATTAATTAATAATTATTATCATAAAAAAGATATTCTTATTTATTTATAAAAACCGCTTTAATATTGCTTAGTTGTTTGTGACTATTTGACAATAAGATTTCCTAAAACATATATTTTAAAAATATATTTTCATGAATCAGATATAATACATAAATATATACAGGGCGAAGAAAAATATAGAAATTCTGAAAAATCTCGAAAAATATAAATTTTACAGAAAAATGTTTCAAACAAAAGTTGTATGGTTTCTAGAAAGATATAAAATGGTGTCATTGACTTGACCTTGAATAATCGCTTGAAGGTGACGTGAATGTTACTTTTAATTGCTTAAATGCAACACCTTATTTTTAATTACATATTCTTATAGCTTACTTCGAGAGCTTTGCAAAACACTATAATAAGACTTCTTTTAATTAAAAATTTTCTGAGATATTTTAAAAGTTTACAAACATTATGTCCAAAACAATACTTGCAAACGCATTAATAAGTGTTTAGAAATTTGTGGACATCAATTTGAATATTTAATAAAATGATTCCGTAATACTGACAATCTATCTATCTCTCCAATTACTTTAACAAGTGTACATTTGTTAATCTCTTGTAAGAAATTAGGTACATTCTCAATGTCGAATATGTAATAAACAAGGTTGAACTAACTTAGAATTTCGTCTCTACATGTATCTAGAAAATCAAATTAAATTTTTCCATATCTCTTTAACAATGCAGAATAAAAAAATATTTCAAATAAATGTTATTAATTTTTTTTAGAGCTAGGTAGTATCCGAATATAAAAAAAATTGTACCCCGTTCCATTTAAAAAATGAATGGGCCCCTTTTTTGCTCCCCTAAGAACTATCCCCCAAATTTTTTTACACACCAGTGGTCAGTCTCTGTGTGCCATTTAATGTAAAAAAAAAATTCAACTTTATATCTCCAATAGTTTCGGAGAAAATAGTTTGTAACAAATTATCCCGCCCACCCTGTATAGTTTTTAATTTAAGTTCAGTATAGTAATTAATAAATAGCGACAAGGAGGAAAGCAATATACATATTTTCACATTATTTCACAAAAGTTTTAATAATAATAAATACATTTTTTCCAGATATTATCACTACTATTCCAAAGGCAACAATCGCTGAAGTTACGACTGTTTCTTCTTTGGATACAGAAATTGCGACACTCAGTTCTACGACGATTAGATCATCAACAGTCGCCCGAATATTCTCTTCAAGTACCGAGCAAATTTCTCGAAGCAAGGAAAGAAACAGAAAAGAAGATTCTCAAGTGAAGAAATTCCCGAAGGAAGATTTCTTTAATCACGGTTTGGGCTTTCGGGGCCGAAAGATCTCAATTATCGAGGGATCTTCTTCAACTATTGCAGATTTAAAGACTACTACATCTAAAAGCGAGACGCAATTACGCGGCAATCTCGGGTGGACTCTCAAACGCCGACCTAATTACGTCAATCACGATATTTCTTCTACCTCTGCATCAGTTAATCGAAATCAAAGTAACGAAATTATCTTGCCCAATGATTTATCGAAAAGTACCGAAGCGCCATTAAGTAACGCCAAAGTTCCAAGAAGAGGCACTAAAAGGCCAAAAGCGACGAAAGATGAGAGCAATATCGTGTCGAGCGTTGCGCCAAAAAATGTAACAAGAGGTAGCAAAACTTTTCATAAAGCCGAAGGTCTCGGTTTATCTAAGGAGACAGAATCGGAGGAGAGTGACAATTATCCTTTGGCATTCCGAGCTAGATTATTTCAATCGGTGAGTCTGAATTGATTTACACTAAACATTGCTTTTTTTATCTTAAAAATTTGTTTTATTATAAGGATTATATTAATTTTTCTCTATATCATACGTAATATTAAAAATATAAAATGTAACTTTTTAGTTTTGATTCTTGATAAAATCAAAAAAAGAATAAAGAATAATATTATTGAGAATTTTTAGCACGCATATCAAAAATGCATGACGTAAATCAAACTTAAAAAAAAATAAAACAGTTATTTTATAATATAATTATTCATTATAATATAATTATTCATTCATTAAACTATTATTATTTATGTATTATGTAAGATTACTACATTATTTATTGCAAAAAATTAAAGTGTAATAAAAAATATATTAAACACATTTCAAAACTGTTTTAACAAGCTTCTCGTAATTCTGAATCTTTACGAATTTTTTTCATAATATTTTTGTTATAATACTGTGAAAAAAGTCAGTAGTGAGTGCTTATTCAATTAAAGAATATTTTCAGCAAAATTCTAACTTGAAATTTATTGGAGAAAAGAGTACAACTGGAACCAGTTTGCAGGTAAGGTCGATATCGACTCAACTAATAATTATTGCATTTAATATATTAACGATTCATTAATATTTTTAACATGCATTCTATATCTCACAACTCAAATCATTTTCAGAGTAGTTAATTTTATTAAATATTGCGCATTTAGCATTATAAAAGTGATGGTTAATTCTTGAACTTTTATCTTGGTGCGATTAACGTATACTTGCCTTTATCAATGCATAAAGATAAAAATAAAATTAATTATTGTGTTAATGACTTTTTCTCATACACAAATTAGCATGAAATCAATGCATGTATTCAAAAAAATTAAAACTGTCGAAATATTTGTAATAGATATAATCTCACATGTCGTTTTTACGAATTCCTTAATTCTGATACTTAAGGCTCCTGAGTAGTCACCGCGGCCATATTGAAATCGTGATGTCACAAGCGAGAAATAGCGAGAAATGACACCCTAATTTATTATGTTGCGACTGACATGTAAATAAAAACATATTTCAACGAAATAATACTACCAATCTCTTCAGCACACTTGTAAAAATGGACGGCTGGTAATCCTTTCTTCTGACAATTGATAAATAACTGTAAATTGAGTCCGAAATGAACCCTTGAAATGCGGAAAAACACACGATTTGACAGCTGTCAAAAGGAGAGAAAAATGTTACTTTACATAGTTTATTCCTTATACAGCTTGGCAGCCGTCCATTTTCACAAGTTTCATAAATACGTTGCACATCACAACACTAGCAAAAAGCAAATAATTACGACGTAGGTCGCAACATAAATTGGGCTGTCATTTCTCGCTTTTGACATATTTCCCAAAAGAGAGAAAGAGACAGAACTATATGTCGCAACCGTCGACCTCGAAGTTCCGCGGCGAGTACTCAGGAGCCTTAAAACATACAATAAGTAAAGATATAGTGATACAATTAAATTTTTAAAGATAATTTTTGTGTGAAATTTTTATTCACTAATCTTTCTGGGCCAAATATTTTATCGTTGCCATTCGATTCTAATCAAGTTTCAGAGAGGCCTTTTAGGATTTCCTCTACATTATTTAAACAGATATCCATATATGAGAAAAATACCATACTTGATATTTGACCTTTTAAATCACATTTTCTTCCAGCTGTGAATCGAAAAATTTTAAAAGAAAGATTTAGGTCTGATTACATTTTTCATCAGCAAATATTTTATGGAAATAGATTATTTTTCACAATCATCGACTGTCGAAAATCAAATGCTTCTCGAGATTACAATTGGAATATTAAGTCAACACAAGAGATCACAATACAAAATAAAGAATATAAACGCAAACTCACATAAACGCATCATTAAAAACCAATCAAAATTGGACGATGATGCCTTATTATTAACTTAACACTTTACGATTATAACATTAACTATAATCAGCGAAGCTTATTTGATGAGTGGTGATGGTAAAACAATATTGAAGACTCTACTTTTCAAAACTTTCGCCGGAAAATTTACAAATTGCAAGAAGCTTTAGGAGCTGAGTGCAACAGAAATTATCAAACGAGATTGGATTAAATGATATCGTGGTATAGGAAGTGGCGAATCCTCGATGAGATGTTCTCTTCTTTTCTTAATTAATAAATAACGGCAAAAAACCATGATTATGTCTTAAGGTAGTCTCAATTTTTAAATCTTTTATGGAAACTTTTTATCAATTATTGATTACAATCTTAATTTTGCGTTCAAGCATTTTTAATGAAATAAATCAAATACAGTTACATTGTTATTCAAAAACAAATAAATATGAATTAAATTTGTGATGCACATCTTGATATTTTATTATGAATATTTTGCTAACTGGAATACTAAATAGACTTTTTATATTCAGTTTCTCGCAAAATATCAGACTTAAAATAATATTATGTATGTAATACTTCATTGGCATATATGTATATAAATAAAATATTATTTAATTAATATTTATAATATTTAAAAACATATATTACAATATCCCAAATTTTAAATCTTTTTTTATCGTTTTATGTTTATGTTATTTTTTATAAGACTAATTCTTTTGTCATGTAATGAAAGAAACTGATATATGTAAAAGAGAAAAAGAGAAAAGAAAAGGGACTTAATATGCCAGATTGCATTTCGTGAATAATGTGTATATTATATTTATAATATTAAAACACACGAGAGAAACCTTTTTAAAAAATGGGAAATATATAATTATATACTATAATTATATTTATTAACAAATTCAATTAAAAAAATAGCTGAACAAAAGCGATGGGCTTCTTTAAGTATCGTAGATACTTCTCACTTTCTACATAATATAAAATTTTTATGTTGTGTATAATTTGCGATATTTTTGTCTCATTTATTTTTATATTCCGACCGATACTTGTAACTGTTCTTTGTTTATTTGATTACTTTTGTTATTTGCGCTAAAGATGGTTGAAAAAATTCGACCAAAACATTCGCTTTCCTTTAATATATATATATCAGTAATGAATTTTTTGAAATATATGATCATTCTCTTTTTAAGAACATTAGTATTTTATGCTCTATATGCCAATTCCGAGTCAATTATTATTATTTATTGTTTAGAGCTCTTAATTATATTATTGTTATTTTATGATTTAGTAGTATAAACATTAAAACATAACAAATAATAACAGAAATATTAAATTTTTGGGTCTTTAAAAAATAATCTTTGTTTGCTTTCATGCGGATTTTAATATGTTTTATATTTTAAAACAATGCAAGTATATTTCAAAAATGTCATATTTTTCTTAAATCAAACAAGTAACTATAAACTTGGCGAATAAGAACCAAACGCGAATGTTAATGCGTCGATTTCCCAGAATTTCGCAGAAAATAATTTTTCTGCGAAATTGATTAGTGCACAGGGCACATATTTTTCTTGATGTATTTACTAAGATTTTTAATTCTCATTGAGAATTTAATAAACCCCTCCTTACACCACTGAAGAGACGTAGGCAAGAAAAATATCGGGGCGAAGTCGCTGAATTGAATCTGAATCTTTCGCTTGTCGGATGACTACTCTTACCATTGAGCTATTTAGCCCCACACCGATATCTCCCTTCTATTTGTTTATAAATCTATGGATATAAGAAAATGCGATCTTTTCAGCCTGTGTGAATTTAATATTGCGAATATAAGGCTCTTAATGTTTACAAACAAGCAACTATAAATTTGACGAATAAGAGCCAAACGCGGATGTAATGCGTCGATTTTCCAAAAAATAATTTTTCTGCAAAATTAATAGGGAGGTAAGGAGGGGTTTATTAAATTCTCAAAAATGAGAATTAAAAATCTTGATAAATACGCCAAGAAAAATATATACCCTGTGTACTTATCAATTTCGTAGAAAAATTATTTTTTGGGAAATCAACGCATTAACCGCGGAAATCCGTGTTTGGCTCTTATTTTAGAGTGGCTCCAAGTTTATAGTTGCTCGTTTATAAACATTAAAAACTTTATTCTACTATTCGCAGTTTTTGAAATTATTTTCTCCTTTTCATAATTTTTATATATAATTTTTATAAAATAATTTTATAATATACATCCCACAATAATATATATAATAATTTGCTAAATTTTTCATGCATTCTATTAATATATATATTCTTTTTAAATATTTTATGTTTGTATAAATTATATACGATTTTGTTTATCTCACATTTTATTTATTTTATAGATAAAACAGTTTTATTTAGATCATATAGGTGGTTTAAATTTGACAAGAATGATTAAACTTTCTGTCATTGCCCACGTCAATGAAATCTTGGTTCGAGTTTATTGTTAGTCAGCTGCATGAATCTTCTTTTTCTTTTAATTCATCAGACTTCTTCTTTTAAAAGCGAAAGGATTGATGTTTAGCAATCAATATATCAGTTATTTTATTATTATAAAAGTGAAAAATACGTATATACATTTCCATAATTGATTTCCTCGAACGGTCTTAAGAGTGTTAACAAACGAACATCTTATCGAGATCGTCCCGCCATACTAACAGAATCTACATCTGAGCTTTCGGTAGCTTATATGTATATTTGGCGCACCTAAAATGCAGTTTTTTGAACGACCTTTTCAGGCAACAAAATCAAGCCCAGCGATTCTGTTTTCCGAAAGATCTAAGCTGAAACTGGACTTAGCTAGGAGATTAATCAAACCTGACCTGAACATTGATGAGAACAACTTGAACAAAACAATCTCCGTCCCTTCCGACAAATCGCAAATGAAGGAAATTTCAATTGTTAATAAAGACAAGAATGTAGAAAAAACGACAAAAGCGACTAACAAACTCGATAGAAGTACAATAATTGCAAATATGCAAAAAGAGAAATTAATTGTGAGAGACAGATGGAAGATTTTGGAAAGTAGAAAATCGAAAGATCGAATTATTGAAGATTCGTTTAGATCAACTACATATAAAAAGAGTCAGGCACCTTCAGAAAGAACTATTATATCTTCGACCGTGGAAGGAACATCTATGAACACTATCACTAAATTCAATAATATACCACGCAGAATTACGCATCGCAATACCATATCCATGGAGGAAACAACAACAGCTGCGAATATTGATATGACAAAAGCTCAATCTTCAATGTTGCAAAGTACCACGGTGCCTCGAGAAGAAATGTCAACAAACACAGTAAAAGCTCTTGACGAGAACAATATTATTACAACCATTAAACTATTAAAATTAGATAAAACATCTACCGAAATTATTAAGTCACATAAACAAGAACGTAATAAAGATGACATACAAAAGGAAACTTCTGTGAGATTGGGAACTACGTCAGTTACAGATGCATTTATAGAATCTTTGGACATTCACACTACGGAATTCCCTCACGAGATAACACTACCACCAACGATTATCAGACCAAGCAGCATACATTTATCGACGACGGAGTCAAAGAAACTATATCCCGTTTATATTCCTGATGCGAAGAAACATGACTCGAGAAACAAAGATAAATTTGTAAATGATGCGAGTAAAAACGTTTTCCAGCCTCGTTATACAAAGCAACAAGAACCAGACAAAATGACGATTTCCACAGTAACATCAATGACCGTTGGACCCACTAGCCGATACATCAGAAAGAAATCGGGCGTTTTTGTACCATTCAGCACAGAAGCAACATTTCCGCAGACAAAACATAGAGAGTACCGTCCACGAACGGCAACTTACAGGAGGCATTCCGAAGTATCAACTAGCCAATTGACGCTCCAACAGTCGACTAAGACGGACAAAGAAACGACTACTGACTCCGTTACTATAACACCAACACCGACTAAGTATCAGGTCACAGCAAGGAGTCGTTTCAACTCCTCCGAACCACTCGTTAGTGTGAAAATCAACACTTCAAACAGTAACAAGCCGTTGATATTCACTGAGAGTAGCAATAGTAACAGTAGCGCCTCCAATATCTTTAATCCAACCAAAAGCGCGTTTTTCAGCCAGAACAACACACTGTTGGAGCAACTAAGAAGTACTGTGGCACCGCTTTTGAACACTTTAAATGAAAAAACTCCCATTTTCTCCGGAGCTTATTCCAACGTGAATATTGAAGTGAGTAATTTCACAAGTTTCAAAAAATTCTATCATGTTTAGGAGAGATGAGCATGGTTCCAAGATATTCTATGATAATATATGTATATAAAGAACCGTTTTAGACTGAGATTTATTTTATAAAAAAGCTTTATTTTTTTAATCTCATAATAATTTAATGTAAATAAATTTAACAAAATTATTAGAATGACTAATCAATTTGTGGATGTTGATATTTGATAGCAGAATATTTAGTTTTACACACACACACACACATATATATATATATAATTAAACATGACGTTCATGTGACCTTCAAATAACTCTTCAAGGTCAAACCAATGGTACCATCTTATGCAATAATATATAATATATAGGGTATCCCATTTAAAAAATTAAACATGACGTTCATGTGACCTTCAAATAACTCTTCAAGGTCAAACCAATGGTACCATCTTATGGCCCTCTTGAAATCCTAAAACTTTTGTTCGAAACATATATTTCCAAACATATGAAAACCAAAAAACACCTTAATAACTTTAAAACGGATAGAGATAGAGAATTGAAATTTTAAGAGATTTTATAAATTCATGAAAGCTATCTTTTAACCAAGATAGTGACACTTTTAACCTCATGAAGCAAAAGGTGTGGGGGTTAGTTATGAATCTTAAATATATAAAGAATTAAATAGGTACTCGTGTAAAAGTACTTTAAAAAACAAGAAATGACCTTTGAAAAAAGTCATTATAACTTTCCAATCCAGACTTTTGGATAAAAATAATGTGAACAAAAAGATAACTTTTATGATCCCATAAAATCCCTTAAAATTTCAATCTTCTAGCTCTATCCGTTCTACAGTTACCAAAATTTATTCAGTCTTGTGAGCCATTCAAAAGTCCAGATCTAAATGATTCGTGCAGTCTAATTTTTGTAAAAAATTACGATATTTTTTTCTAAACAGAGTTCCGCCCCTAGGATAACGCCCAATGGTTCTCCACCTAGATTCAGTGCAAGATATAAAGGAGCAGAATTGTTTGTAAGAAAACCGTCCATTGATCAAGTTGTAATACCATCGGTCACAACATCATCGACTACGGCTTCGACACTAATAAAGGTAAGATTTTTAAGGATTTTGTATAAAATCTTATAATGAAATAGAAAACAGTTTAAGCTTTTACTGTTTATTAATGTTGTTTATTATGTAACTGCTTTTTGATTACAATATTATGTACATAATCGAATAAAGATAATAGTTTATAAACTTTCCAGTTTTGATATTATACTTTAATGTCAATAACTTTGTTGATAAATATCAATATAATTTTCATTTTAAGATGTGATAATATTGTCGATAATTATTTTATAATAACTTATTGTAATCATAACGCGTTACATGTATATTAATAGATTCATAAAAAATTTTACATTTCTTAAACAATGATATTTATTATATGTACTTTGTGTAATTATTGATTAAATATTATAACTGCTTTAGCATTATCTTAAAACATGTAACACGTTTATATTTTGTATGCGTTTTATACGTATGTGTATTTATTATGGTATGCTATTCTATGAAACGTATATTTTTTATATAGTTTAAAATAATAAAAGATCTTAGTAAATCATGATAAAAAAAGTGACGAAAAGTCCCAGGTAAGGTGATATACTCGATGTTAATGGCTCCCTTCAGAAGAAGTTATGTAAGGTAATTTTTTGTGCTTAAAAGGTTTTCCCTACGAAGGTACCAGAGGATTCCAAAGCGATTGCACCGCCATTGTGGACCAATTTTGTCGTCACAACCTCATCGAACACTCTCATTCTTAATTATATCCATACAAACAATTTGCGTTAATCTGATCATCCTTTATCACAATGAAATAAGAAATAGATCGTCGTCTTGCTTTTATTAATTATTTTATTATTAACAACAATTTTAATTTTAATTGGTACAGTCTGTGTTCACTTATGAATATCATCACATTATCGCTTTAAAAGAACACAAAAATTTAATTATTGCACGTACAATTAATTGAGTATAATAAAGTCGATTTATAAATGTCACTTGATGTAAGATTTTAACACTTAGGAGAACGATCTGCAGCGGAAAAATAGTACATTGTGATACAAGTGCGGGAAGTTGGCTATTGCTCACGAGTGGGCGCACGAGCCGAAGGCGCGGGTGCGATCACCTGCACAAGTGGGCAATAATAGTCAACCCGCACGTCTATCACATACTATTTTGTAGTACACGTGCGTGTAAAGTGGCACATTACGCAAATGTTTTCCGTGACTATTGAAGTTAGGTTTGCGAAGAGTGTGACAATCTCTTTTCCGTACTCGGAAGAGTGCGACAATCTCTTTTCCGCATTGTTACCTGTACCATCATGTTGCCTGTACTTTTTTTTTCGTGTGCAATTGGTTACTTCTTACACGGAAAACATGCACATAATGTGCCATTTTACGCGTATGTGTACTACAAAAATAATTTACTAACTGTGGTCGAAAAAGATTAACGCACGCTCATAGAACATGATCATGCCATCTTACGGTACTCACGATATTGCCATAAACTTATATATGTTATGTGCTCTGCAAATATTGTATCATACACAATTTTATATACTTATATCTTCTTTGTAATAAATTGATTTTAGTATCACACGCGATTAACAATTGTTTATCTTTATTTAGTCAAGTGAAAGTTAAAATAACAAATTTATAAATATAGATACATATATATTTTTCTTGATTTTGTTCATAATCACAAAAATTGCATAAATTATGACTATGAAAACAATATAGAAAGGAAGAAAAATAGGAGAAAGTGAAAAAAATGGACAGAAAAAAAAGAAAAAGAAAGAGTAAAAGAAAAAAGAAGAAAAAAAAAGAAAAGAAAAAGAGTAAAAGAGGGAAGAGGAGATGAAGAAAAAAGGCAAGAGTGGAGAAGAGAAAGAAAGAGAGAAAGGAAAGAGAAAGAGAGTTGGGAAAAGAAAGGAAGAGAAATCATACTTTTATCGTATTAATAAAATTATATTGTTTTTAATAATTATAATAATAGAATTGTTTCATGGACGCAGTTATAAAAAATATGTTATAAAACTCCTGATAAAACTAGAAATATTTTACTATGCTTCGATTTTTTATAATATTAAAAATAGATTTCTGTGGTTCAGGAGAGTTTTTTTAACATTATAAACACATTTTAACTTTCTGATAATTTAGATAAATTTTTATGTTACACTAAATAGCTAAAAAATTATATCTAAATTATATCTTCTGTAATTAAATATTTTATTTTTTAGAAATAAATGTATACTTTGTATCTTAATGTAAATGTTTACTTTATATTATTATATCTAAATTTCTATAACATTTTTTGAAGATACAATGTTAAAGCACGTTACAACATAGCTTATATGTTTTAGATAGATACAATATCTCTCTATCTCCCGATTTTATACAAATATTTCTTCATCTTACTGAAAATATTATTTATGATCAACATTAATTGTTAGTGAAGTAAGCTATTACATTCAAAATAGATACATATAATAAGTTTTTATATTATAATAAAACAGATGACAAATATAAACAAAAAAGGTAACGAATATAACATATGTCATCTTCATAGATTCTTTGTTATATAGTCCAATAAGTGTCCCATTTTTCCTCATTTTTTTTATTAATTAATTTTATTAGTAATTGTTCTATAGTTATTTCTAATGTATCGTTTTTTATCACAATGTTAGTACATATTATAAAATATTAAAACGGGCTTATGTTGGAATTAAGTAAATTTTGTGATAATTTTTTACATCACACAAGTAATTTTTACATTTTGCGTAAATTGCAAATATTTATCATTTTTGAGACTTCCATCGGGTCATGTGAAAAATGTTAATGCAATACTTCTGTAATAATATAATAACAAAATTATGTCAATGAGACTTTGTAAATGCAAGGGATAGCATAGGAATGTATATCACTTGACTATTATTATTGTATTCATTTGGAAGCATGGCTTTGTTTTTTGTAAATAGATAATTAAAATGTTTTTGTAAATAAATAACTGAAACGTATTAACTCTTAAATGCGCAAACATTTATCAATATATTTATGCTATAAGTTATAAAGGATAATTCTAAATAAGTGTGAAAAATTTTAGAAGACGATTTTTTATCGAAAATTAAAGAGAGTATATAAACATATATTCATATATTTTCCTAAGGAAACTACACACTCTTAAAGGGGAAAGTAAAAATTAAGTTTTTATTTTTTCTCTCAAATTTTGGATAAGTTAAAAAATGAAATTTGATAGACATTTTTGACTAATAAAAAGAATATTTCTTATTATTTTTTTACCAGTAAAAAATTTTTAATCTTCCTATATGTATATTATAAGGGAATAAAACTAGTAATCTTTATTCAATTTTTTATTAGAACTGTTTAACGGGTTGGAATGTGATAATTTAAAAATAAGCGTTAGAAAGCTCGACTCCTTTAGAAACTTTTTTATTTCTTTTACTTGTTTGTAAAGTCAATCAGTTATTAAGTTAAAAAATGAAATACATTATCACAGTTTCAGTCTCTTATAACAATACGGGAGGATAAAAAAATTAATAAGTATCCTTTTTACTAGTGAAAAATGACCAAATTTCATTTTTTAACTTGTTCAAAAGTTAAAGAAAAAAAATAAAAATCCAATCTTTATTTCCTCCTTTGGAAAAATATATTTTCTCAGAGATATAAAAATATATGAAAGACTCCTTTTAATTTTTAATAAAGAATTATCTTCTGAAATTCTTTGTACTTATTTCAAATCTCCTCTAATATAACTAATTTTTATAAATTTAAATTAAATTTTATTCTACAAAAAAAGTGTAATCAATGCTTTTAAGAGTTAAAACGTTGTTCCCGACGTGTAGATTGTATATGATATAAATATGTTTGAGCCCTATCTATCACACCATAAATTGCACCAAAGTGTGTACAGCACTTGCACGCACCGAATTTCTGATTGCAGAATTCTGACTTGGCGCCGCTTGTCAACAGCCCCGGCGAGCCCAGATTCGTCACTTTTTATCAGGCATTAGAGTCAGCTAGCATAAGAAACGAAAATCTAGGCGTGAATGATGTATCTCAACGGCAAAAACTAACTGGCGGGGTAATGAAGGTAGACTCTAACGCTACTGTACCTAACGGCATCAGTAATGATACTGCTAACAACAATGATACCACAAGCCCAATATCCGCATCTATCGCAACTACATCCTTCCCAGATATTACTACTATAGACATTACCACCGCTGTTAAATCGGCAAACCTTTCGTTTGCTTCGAGATTAGCTACGGAGATTATCCCCAACAGTACCCCAAAAATCACTTCGACGACGATCCAAATTCCCGCAAATCCAAGTACAAGCGGGCAGATGACTACAACAACTATTATGGAAGCATCCGGAACTAGCGCCTCTGATGATACAATGACAAATACACTGGTTAGCGCAAATGTTTCGAACACTTTAATGTTACTTAATGTTACCACGACCGAAATAGCCACAACTGAGTCATTGAGAAACATCAATGTAACTTCAGATACGTTGCTTTCCACGGAATCTATTTTCGACAATGTTAGACCTACTGAATCGATGGGTATAAGTACTATGGAGGTTACACCACCATCCACTATTGAAACAGTGATCACAGATGTATCCATGCCTGCCTCTTTGAATCAAATATCAACTAATATATCGGACACAACACCTTCTACAACCACCGAAAGCATTACTGCAACACAAATATCAACAGGAGGAACGACTATGTCTATGAATGATATCTTTGATAATATTGAGTCGAATACCGTGCAACAGTACGATGAAACAACGCCTCAAATGACAGAGACAAACAATGGAGTTGAAAATATAGAACTTAATACAATACAACAATTCGACGTAACAATTTCGTCCCAAATGATAGAAGCTACGAGCACCACCGAATCCATTACGACGGAAGAACTTTCCAACGACGTAACTGAGAGTCAAGTAACGCAGGAACCTGTTGTTACGTTTAGTACACGATTTGATATCACACAAAATATTTTATCGCATTTACAAAACAATTTCTCCACAGTTAAGACATTTATTCAAAAGCCTACTATTAAAATCAATTCTCCCAAATTATTTAACACAATATCAGATTCGTCGATAAATACAGAGAATTTGGAAGAGACGACTATTATGTGGGAAACTAAATCTGAAAATATTGGAATATTGACTAATCAAGATGTCAATATTGAGTCAACACAAACAACGACAAACAGACTAGCACAAAAAAATATCCAAAATATAACAGGTTTAGCAACTGCGTTTTCGATTGCACACAATCGATCTAATGATCAGGAAGCAAACGCACAGAATATACCGAGTTTGAATATGACTCAAAATGCGAGAAATTTATCAATAGATGCAGAAATTATGACTAGCTTGCGATTTGCTGATTTCAATATAAAGAACGACTCATGGTCGTCTAATGATACGTTGCTCACTAAGCTAATGACTATAGCGAAGACTCTCTTCTCGGAAGAAATAAATGAAACGCAACAATCGTTACTCATGCCAGATCAGATTTACGATGTCGAAACAGCTATCGTTCCAGACATAAATAATTTGACTCAAGCTGATGTCATGATAGAAAATGATGATAACAATCAACTCGTGCTTTTGAACGATACGTCAGAAAAAACTAATGCAGTTGCCAAACTGTCAACCGTTTTAGAAAACATTTCCGAACGTACAGATGTCATAATATTTGGAAACAGTACAGAAGAAAATTTTAATCGCGGCCCTACTGTAGGATCGGAAATTTCATTAATGGAACTTAATGCACGACCCACTGATATAAAAAATTTAATAGATGTAGGTGATATTATTACTATGCCTCAAATATCTCTTTTTCAGACAAAGATTGAAACATAACAAACAGTCAAACATAACAATGTCAATCAGCATGAGCTCTGAACTAACTACTAATATGTCCGATTTACAATCATCTATTTCAATTCAACTGTCTGATAGTGGCACTGAATTTATGACTTTAACCATTGATTCTACGCAACAGAATCAATTTACAACTTCATAAAATAATAATAATTCTCTTATATTGGAATTAATAATTATTAATAACCCCTTCATAACAAATTCTATTATCGCGATTATGAAAATGTTCTCTGATGTAAATGAATTCATAAATAAATCGGACATATCCGCGAAAACAGTAACAAAATTAATCTCTGATGTAGCCATTACAAAGATAAACATTGCGCGAACGAATGTCATAAATGCTTTTAATCAGACATCGAAACCTATTACAATAGAATTTGCATCTAAGTTATAGATTATAAAAAAAAATAAAATATATCGGATATTATTATAATATTATAAATTATTGGTCCCTAAAATGTATCGGATATTATCATAATGCTGTTAACTGTATCCAATAATAACGCGATTAATATGAGTGATTCTCAATCATCTATACTGTTTTCCACCACGAAGTTGGTTCGTAATTTAATAAACTCTATTGATATTACCGCTACTAATCAATTCAACGATATAACAACAAGCGCTTTTTAAACACTAACTAATTTCGTAAGTGAAACGCCAAATCTTATTGCCCGTTTCCAGGATACAACGGCAACAACAATCGCCCAAGGGACGGTGATTGGCTCAAGAATCATCCAACCTGAACAACCAACTGAAATCACTACTAGCATTTTTACTACATCCTCCGAATTCCCCGCGGTCGACACAACGACCATCTTATCCTCATCAATTGAACCGACGACGGACACTGCGACAACGACATCGACGTCGACGATAACGACAACGACTCTCCAAATGACATCAACGAAACCATCATCGCGAGCCGACCTCGCTACTATTGTCGGGTCTATGCCCGAGACAACCATTCCAGCAATCGATATTAATGAAAATCTTATCTCTACCGAGACGACAAGTACAACGATTGCTTCAATCGAATCAGAGGGACTAACGACAACGACAATTACACCTATGCCGAAGACAACTATCATATCACCAACCACTCAGATTACTACAACGGATCAAATAATATCACGTCCGCCTCTCACATCTTTCGGTGTCCCAAATATGGGTTCCTACCTGGGATCTTTCGGTGGCAATCAAGTGACGCCGGCTTCGAGAGTCAGTTCTTCCAGCAAAGCACCTATCCGTGATTACCAGATTTATGGTATTTATCCCAATAAAACCATCGTACGGAAGCGACCAGAGGACAATCTGATCGATGCCAGGAACATAAATAGTCCATATGTAATATTCGGCATCTTCCCGGATGGCAGACTGGTTCGCAAGTTTCCCAACGGAACAGTAATACCGGATTCACCTAGGAACCCCGTCGAGGTTGTGTTTACACTTAGCACTACCACTACTACTAACCGACCAGCATCTGGGGCATATTATAACCAGGTTAACCAAATGGGGACTTATAACCAATATCAATCTCCGGTGTACTATAGTAGACCCGTGGACAAGCTGATGGGAGGTATCCAGAGCCCCGGCTCCGTTGATTTTGGACTTACTAGTAATGCGATCGGCGTCCCCTCTGGAGTTGGCCCAAAATTCGCGACATCATTTGGTCCCCCTGCTAGCGCTCCATGCGCAAACAAAATGGTATTTTTGTCTGATCTCTTCATCAAAATTGTATTTTATTCAAGCAAGTTTGATCAAGAACTTTTCGGTTTTTTAAGAAATTTCACTAAGGAGGAACTGAACAAATTAGCTGTGTCACAAGTTAATAAATTTAATTTCGAGATTCATAAATTTGATATTGCTCAAAACATATATTTGAACTTTTTAAAATAAAATAAAATAAAATAAATAATTAATTTATGAGTTAAAGTAAACATTTTCTATTGAA